>NW_018392155.1:2327-5908 GCF_900095145.1 Mus pahari | reverse complement strand
TATATATATATATATATATATATATATATATATATATATATATATCTTTTTATAATGGACTCAAACTAGTAATGGATTATAACAGTAGAAATTTTGTCTATACCCATTACTTGATATGCAGTACCTCATTTATAATATATAAATGGCATCACACTGCTTATTAGATGAGCAACCGTTAGAGGTGAAGAGATTACAATGACAACAGATCAAGGTTGTGTAATGTCCAAAATTAACCTGTATGCATCACCTGCCCAAGGGACCAGGTAACTTCCTGGAATCCTGGAAGTTGTAGTTCTTGGAAAATAACAAAGTCCCATGGGGAGATAATAAATATGGTTGTCCTTATAAACCCCTGAAACACATGGCTCGAGGCCATTCTCAGCTGGGAAATTCTAGGAAATGGTCCTGAGCAGTCTATCCCCTGGTCAATATTTAATATTTAAATATTGCTTTAAATTTGGCCCAAAATGCTGGAGCTGGATTTTCTGGCCAATCTCAGGATTAACAGTTGATGTAGACTAGTTCTCCTACCATCATTACAATTGTTCACTTGATTACCAAAGACACCTAAGGTCATAAGTAAGGAGTTCTGTTATCAGGTGAAATGATACTATAGGAGAATAACACCAATTTAATGACTGTAAATGATAATGCATGTCAATTTCTAGGAGTCCTGAGAAAGGGCAAGGCCCAGCAGTAGCTCCCTGATCTCTCGGATTTTCTTAGGAACCAGGAGTCTATCTTCTCACTGTGCTTGGCTCTGGATAGGTTTTGTCCAAAAGGACAACATCCAATCTTAACAAGGATGGCTTTAGACAAGTTGTTTTCTGTCATGGACTTTTTAATGCATCTAAGTGAAGAAAACCATTCCTAAAGTATCTACTGCAGATATCCATCCCTTCCAGGCTCAATTGTCCAAGCTCCGCCCAGCATTTGATAAGGGATTGTCAAGCTTAGTGGGAACCAATCATCATTTTCTTGAGTCTCAGAGCACACCTGGGGTTTTGACAACAGGAGAGTGGCCATCTAGACAATAAATGTAACCATACCAGGGTCATGGCATTTAGGCTGCCCCAAAAGGTGTGTTACAAAATAACACATAAGGCAAATGGCCCTGAAGGCAACCCCCTGGTTCATTTTTTATTCTGAATAAAAATAGCACTGTCTCTTCTTGCTTGTGAATTACTGTGTCAGGCATTTAACCTCTCTCTGCATAGAATAGACTGCATCTTTAGTAATTCATTTTAACAGATTCCCACCAACTTCTTTGAACGCATTTCTGTTTCAAAAACTAAAAGATAAAAATAGATTGTAACTGACAGGAACCATGGTCATATTTTCAGTAATTGTCAGATTTGCCAGGCTTGGTGGCCAAAGACTGATCTTGCGGTGGACCTATGTTCCCAATGAAGCCATGGACACCACCTAGTTGGGTATCCATCTAGGTAACTGATAAATCTCTGCTACTTTAATTGATGCATAGGCCTTTTGAATTATACTTCCTGCTTACTCAAGTAAGATCTATTCTTCTCAGGTCTCTGAAGGGTTTGAAGACTAGACTAGTGAAAGAAGTAACGCTTTACCATTCCTTTTTCTAAAGAAACTCATTTTATGGTAATTGATCCATCAACTACCCGTGTCTCATGATGAATAACTGGATAGGAAAAAAACTGTAAAGTTTAAATTATGAGAGGTCTGAGGATATGAAAGCTCTGAGAAAGTGTTTGAGGGTTTAAGAAGGTGTTTTAAGGTTGGTGAATGCAAGTTATGAGTGTTAGAGGATGTAATAAGACAGTATTGAAAAGAATGAAAAAATCCTCCAGTTTTTTCCCTTCACTATGGTACTGGTGTAGTGAAACTTCCAGAATGTTAATGTTTTTAACCAAAATTATTATACTGTAGCTTTTGTTGGGGATTGGTTCTAATGCTTTGAATTAATCCAGCCCCCCAAAATCAGGAATCCTCCTGTCCACACATTGAAAGTCCTTCCTTGTCCCCAATTGGTTTTTGATCGATCAATAAAGNGCCAACAACCAATGGCTGGACAGGTAGAGTAAGGTGGGACTTGGAGATTTGNGCAGGTGAGGAAGTGGGAGAGCGGAAGGAGGCACGGATCACGCTGACCGGGAAGATCAGACCTAAAGGCCCACAGACATGTGAGGGTCAGGGTAAGTGGACACGGGCAACTCCCTGATTGGGCTTGGGGTAGCAGAGATGAAACCGAGATTTTAAAAGATGTTAGTTGTAGGGTTGTGGGTCCCTCGTCCACTCAGAAGTTTGAGTTTACCCCAAGCTGTTGCCGGACATTTGTTGGGCCTTAGGGCAGCCCTGGGGCACCTCTCTGGAGGTGGGAAAGCTCAGTCTGAGGGGCAGGACAGCGGAGCTGGCTCGGGAGTCCCCGGGCCTACAAGGGGGCTGGGGCTGTCTGTTTCTCAGGTGCCGCTGGAAGTTGCAGAAGTGCTGAGAATGGAGTGGGGGCCCACAGGCTGGTTCTAGCCCGGGGGGTTGTGGCGGGGTAGGGGGAGCTCCAGCTGTCCCATGGGGAAAGTCTTTGGCTTGACAGTAGTGGCAGGCTTGGGCTTGGTGGCAGTCTTGACTGGGAGCGCAGAGAGGCCTTCTACTGGAGATTAGACAACGGCTCTGTAGGCAAAGGTGTTCTCTGTGTCTCCCTACAGTGGATCCCAATAAGAGGCAGTCCATGGTTTTGAGGCATGTATTGTCATGGCAGAAAGTGGATGTGTAAAACCATACCCCACTTCTCAGGGTGTGCCTGAGATTAAATACCTTTTTCAGGGAGGAGTGTCCGGGGAGGAAAGCTTATTGGCTAAGCCCTCTAGGCCTTTAAGTACCTCATTAAAATTGAGATCTGTCTTGAGCCTATATATGTGGAGGGACTTGGGGCATTGCCCTTATGTGACTGATGACCACAAATCTATGGGGGTGGAGGGCTGCGGCTAGTGACAGGGGTCTGGTACCTGGAAACAGGCAAAGCGCCTACCGTCCCTCAGGGTCTCCAGAGCTTGGAGACTTAGCTCAACCAGCGTCCAAGCTACCTTTCATGGTCCCACAGTTAACTCAGGAGTACCAGAGGGAGTGTTTGCTAGCAGGGGAAAAGATTAGAAATGCTCAGCCTTTAAGCTAGTCAAGGCATATTAAAATGAACTGGCATTCATGCATGTGTGCAGGCGTGCGAGCATCTTTAATTTGAGAATCCCAGTCTGTTGCTCCTTCTACAATATAGATTTCAGTACAGATTACAAACAGTGGAAATACAACTTACCTCTTCACCTGTACTTTTATATCCCGCCTGTCCAGTGGAATAGCCTTCAGACCTAAGCAGTACCTTCCCTCATCTCCTACCTCCTGTGGATGCAGTAGATGAAGGAGCGGGGGTTGGGAGTGTAGAATGCATAGCAACTGTCTCCCAGCCTACTTGCTTGCCCATTGAAGTGGTGTTTCTGTCTTGTCCTGGAGCAGACTAGGCAGCTATCGATAGGTGCAACTTTTGGTATTCCCCCTTTCCGTCTTGGGGAGGCATTCTACTTAGGGAAGGTACGACTTCCTACTTGGGGATGCTCACA
>NW_018392155.1:0-1585 GCF_900095145.1 Mus pahari | reverse complement strand
CCCCCAAAGAAACTACCATGTAACTGTACTATAGCTATACCACTCCTGAATCTATTATATGCCCAGAAGGCTAAGTCAGGGCACCACAAAGATATTTGCACATCTGTGTTTATTGCTACACTGTTCATAATAGTTAGGATGTGGAAACAGCCTAGATGCTTAACAGATGAATAGATAAAGAAACTATGCCTCATATACACAATGAGATTTTATTCAGCCATAAAAAGAGTGAAATTGTGACAGATCATTGCAGGAAAATGGGACCAAATTAAAATCATGTTAAGTGAAATTAGTCAGAGTGAGAAATACAAATGCTGCATTTTTCTCTTCTATGTGTAATCTACATTTCAACAGAAAGACATGGAAGTAGAAGGGCCTATGTGGGGAGGAATGCAAGAGAGACATTGGAAGAAGGAAAATTTATTCTTCTGCTTGCATTTACTTGCCAGCACATCTGTTGGAAGCTACTTCCACAGAAGACCAGCTGAAACAACTAGCCTCGGGGGACTGAGCAACCACTAGATCTTTGAACTTCCCATTCATAGCTGATCATTGTTGGAGAGCTGGACTACAGACTGTAAGTCATCATAACAAATTCCCTTACTATATAGAGACTATCCATAAGTTCTGTGACTCTTGAGAACCCTGAATAATACAATGTACATTGCCTATATATACAAAACATTACCATGAATGTGATGTGAGATCATTTCCAATCATCACACTACAATAGTTAATATAAATAAGAATACTACCAAAATGCAATGTCTTAGAGTTGGAATAAAGGATTGAATTCTTTATTTCTCCCTAACCAGGGCATGCTGCTGCTGACCACCTTCTCCAAGATTCCTTCAAAGGCTCTTTGCTTTCCTCAGAGCTTCCTGCCATTTTTCTTTTATCCTAGAAAAATGTCTCCAGCTGTCCTATTCCTTCTTGCGGGGTTGTGTTTGAGCTACTGTGCTTAGTTATTTATTCTTACTAATGCAACTACAAAATGTTTGTAGCAGTGCAGTCCTCTCAGGTCACCTTTCTTGGGGATAGATGCCATAGTTGTTTTTACAACAAATGACAGATTCCCAAGCTGATGCTATCAGTACAGCTTGTTAACCAAAAGAGCTATCCCTTGAGAAAAGCCTAGATGATGTATGACACATTTTTTGAAATAATTTTTTAACACTGACATTTTAAATAATTTAAAGTCTCTTGGTACTTGGCCTCTCAAAGCTCACCCATCTTAGTCCATGCAAAAAGGTGGGCCACCTTCAGCAAAGTCACCTGCTAACCTTAGCCTTTTCTAGATGGCTTCAGACAGACACTTAGGCTCATTCTTTAGCCAGAAATCTTTATCAACTGGGAATCCTTAGTGGTGACAATTTGATCATAATGGGTGTCTTAGTTAGGGTTTTACTGCTGTGAACAGACACCATGACCAAGGCAAGTCTTATAAAAAATAACATTTAATTGGGGCTGGCTTACAGGTTCAGAGGTTCAGTTCATTATCATCAAGATGGGAGCATGGCAGTATCCAGGCAGGCATGGCACAGGCAGAGCTGAGAGTTCTACATCTTCATCCAAAGGCTGCTAG
>NW_018392154.1:74538-76063 GCF_900095145.1 Mus pahari | reverse complement strand
GGCTGTACTCAACAAAACTGGAAAACCTGGATGAAATGGACAACTTCCTAGACAGATACCAGGNACGAAAGTTAAATCAGGATCAGATTAACGATCTTAATAGTCCCATTTCCCCTAAAGAAATAGAAGCAGTCATTAATAGTCTCCCAACCAAAAAAGCCCAGGACCAGATAGGTTTAGTGTAGAGTTCTATCAGACCTTCAAAGAAGACCTAATTCCAACTCTCCTCAAACTATTCCACAAAATTGAAACAGAAGATACTCTACCCAATTCATTCTATGAAGCCACAATTACTCTGATACCTAAGCCAAACAAAGATCCAACAAAGAAAGAGAACTTCAGACCAATTTCCCTTATGAATATGGATGCAAAAATACTCAATAAAGTCCTCACAAACTGAATCCAAGAACACATCAAATGATCATCCATCATGGCCAAGTATGCTTCACCTCAGGGATGCAGGGATGGGTTAATATACAGAAATCTATCTACGTAATCCACTATATAAACAAACTCAAAGACAAAACTTACAGGATCATCTCATTATATGCTGAGAAGGCATTTGACAAAATCCAATAACCCTTCATGATAAAAGTCATGGAAAGATCAGGAATTCAAAGATATACCAAAACACAGTAAAAGGAATATACAGCAAACCAGTAGCCAACATCAAACTAAATGGAGATAAACTCTAAGCAATCCTACTAAAATCAGGGACTAGACAAGGATTTCCACTTTCTCCCTACCTATTCAGTATAGTACTTGAAGTCCTAGCCAGAGCAATTACTCAACAAATGGAGATCAAGGGGATACAGATTGGAAAGGAAGAAGTCAAAATATCACTATTTGCAGATGATATGATAATATATATAAGTGAGGCTAAAAATTCCACCAGAGAACTCCTAAACCTGATAAACAGTTTCAGTGCAATAGCTAGATATAAAATTAACTCAAACAAATCAGTAGACTTTCTCTACACAAAGGCAAAACAGGATGAGAAAGAAATTAGTGAAACAACACCCTTCACAATAGTCACAAAAATTATAAAATATCTTGGTGTGACTCTAACAAAGGAAGTGAATGATCTGGATGACGAGAACTTCAAGTCTCTGATGAAAGAAATTGAAGAAGAGCTCAGAAGATGGAAGGATCTCACATGCTCATGGATTGGCAGGATTAATATAGTAAAAATGGTTATCTTGCCGAAGGCAATCTACAGATTCAATGCAATCCCCATCATAATTCCAACTCAATTCTTCACTAAGTTAGAAAGGGCAATTTGTAAATTTATCTGGAATAACAAAAAACCTAGGATAGCAAAAACTATTCTCAAAAATAAAAGAATCTCTGGGGGAATCACCATTCCTGACCTCAAGTTTTACTATAGAGCAATTGTGATAATAACTGCATGGTACTGGCACAGCAACAAACAGATAGATCAGTGGAATTGAATTGAAGACTCATAAATGAAACCAGACACCTATGGTAATTTTATCTTTGACAAGGGAGCTAAAACCATCCAGTG
>NW_018392154.1:69573-72642 GCF_900095145.1 Mus pahari | reverse complement strand
GCAAATACAGAAGTGGATCCTCACAGTCATCTATTCGATGAAGGACAAGGCCCCCAAAGGAGGAGCTAGAGAAAGTACCCAAGGAGCTAGAGGGGTATGCAACCCTATAGGTGGAACAACAATATGAACTAAGCAGTACCCCCTGAGCTCGTGTCTCTAGCTGCATATGTAGCAGAAGATGGTCTAGTCGGCCATCATTGGGAAGAGAGGTCCCTAGGTTTTGCAATCTTTATATGCCCCAGTATAGGGGAATGCCAGGAGTGGGTGAATAGGGGAACACGGTGGGGGCAGGGTATAGGGGATTTTGGGGATAGCATTTGAAATGTAAATGAAGAAAATATCTAATAAAAAATTGAAAAAAAAAACCAAAAGCCCCAAAAACAAAACAAACAAACAAACAAAAGACAACAAAAAATGGAAAGCCTGGATGAAATGGACCATTTTTAGACATATTCCAGGTACCAAAGTTGAATCAGGGTCAGATTAACGATCTAAACATTCTCATATCCCCTACAGAAATAGACACAGTCATTAATAGTTTCTCAACCAAAGAAAAAGCCTAGGACCAAATGGGTTTAGTGCAGAGTTCTATCAGACCTTCAAAGAAGACCTAATTCCAATTCTGCTCAAACTATTACTCAAAAAATAAACAGAAGGTACTCTACCTAATTCATTCTATGAAGCCACAATTACTCTGATACCTAAACCACACAAAGACCCAACAAAGAAATAGACCTTGAGACCAATTTCCCTTATGAATATTGATGCAAAAATACTCAATAAAGTTCTCACAAACAGAATCCAAGAACACATCAAAACAATCATCCATCATGATCAAGTAGGCTTCATCCCAGTGATGCAGGGATGGTTTAATATGCAGAAATCCATCAATGTAATCCCCAATATAAACAAACTAAAAGACAAAACCACATGGTCATCTCATTAGATGGTGAGAAAGCATTTGAAAAAATCCAATACCGGTTCATGATAAACATCTTGGAAAGATCAGGAATTCCAGGCCCATACCTAAACATAATAAAAGCAATATACAGCTTTTATTTATATAAAGTATCCAACATCAAACTAAATAGAGAGAAACTTGAAACAATCCCACTAAAATCAGGGACTAGACAAGACTCTTTCTTCCTACCTATTCAATATAATACTTGAAGTCCTTGCCAGAGCAATTAGACAACAAAAGAAGATCAAGGGGATACAAATTGGAAAGGAAGAAGTCAAAATATCATTATTTACAGATGATATAATAGTATATATTAGTTACCCTAAAAATTCAAACAGAGAATTCCTATACCTGATAAACAACTACAGTACAGTAGCTGGAGATAAAATTATCTCAATCAAATCAGTGGCTTTTTTTCTACACAAAGCAAAAACAGGATGAGAAAGAAATTAGTGAAACAACACACTTCACAATAGTCACAAACAATATAAAATACCTTGGTGTGACTCTAAGGAAGTGAATGATCTGTATAACAAGAACTTCAAATCTCTGAAGAAAAAAATTGAAGAGCTCAGAAGATGGAGAGATCTCTGATACTCATGAATTGGCAGGATTAATATAGTAAAAATGGCTATCTTGCCAAAAGCAATCTACAGATTCCATGCAATCCCCATCAAAATTCCCACTCAATTCTTCAGAGTTAGAAAGGGCAATTTGCAAATTCTTTTGGAATAACAAAAATCCTAGGATAGCAAAAACCATTCTCAACAATAAAAGAACCTCTGGTGGAATCACCATGCCTGACCTTAAGCTGTACTACAGAGCAATTGTGATAAAAACTGCATGGTACAGGTACAGTGACAGACAGGTTGATCAATAGAATAGAATTAATGTCACAGAAATGAACTCACACATCTATGGTCACTTGATCTTTGACAAGGGAGCTAAAAATCTTTCAGTGTAAAAACAGACAGCATTTTCAACAAATGGTGCTGTCACAACTGGCCGTTATCATGTAGAAGAATGAGAATTAATCCATTTTTATCTTTTTTTACAAAGCTCAAGTCTAAGTGGATCAAAGACCTCCACATAAAACTAGAGATACTGAAATTGAAAGAGAAGTAAGTGGGGAAGAGCTTCGAAGATATGGGCATAGGGGAAAAATTCCTGAACAGAAGAACAATGGCTTGTGTTGTAAGATCAAGAATCAACAAATGGGACCTCATAAAACTGCAAAGCTTCTGTAAGGCAAAGGACATTGCCAATAAAAAAGCGGGGGCAGATTGGGAAAATATCTTTACAAATCCTAAATCAGATAGGGGACTAATATCCAATATACATAGAGAACTGAAGAGGTGGACTCCTGAAAACCAAATAACCCTATTAAAAATGGGGTACAGAGCTAAAGAAAGAATTCTCAACTGAAGAATACCGAATAGCTAAGAAACACCTGAAAAAATGTTCAACGTCCTTAATCATCAGGGAAACGCATATCAAAACAACCCTTAGATTCTATCTCACACCAGTCAGAATGGCTAAGATTAAAAATTCAGGTGACAGCAGATGCTGGCAAGGATGTGGAGAAAGACGAACACTCCTCCATTGCTGGTGGGATTGCAAGCTTGTACAACCACTCTGGAAGTCAGTCTGGCAGTTCCTCAGAGAACTGGACATAGTACTACCGGAGGACCCAGCAATATCACTTCTGGGCATATACCCAGAAGATGCTCCAACATGTAATAAGGACACATACGCCAATATGTTCATAGCTACCTTATTTATAATGGCCAGAAACTGGAAAGAACCCAGATGTCCCAAAACAGAAGAATGGATACGGAAAATGTGGTACATTTATACTTTGGAATACTACTCAGCTATTAAAAACAATGAATTTATGAAATTCTTAGGCAAATGGATGGATCTAGAGGATATCATCCTGAGTGAGCTAACCAAATCTATCTCTCTGTCTCTGTCTCTGTCTCTGTCTCTCTGTCTCTCTCTGTCTCTCTCTGTCTCTCTCTGTCTCTGTCTCTCTCTCTGTCTCTCTGTCTCTCTGTCTCTGTCTCTGTCTCTGGTTTTTCTCTTTATATACTCTGTAGCTGCCTGAA
>NW_018392154.1:62832-69507 GCF_900095145.1 Mus pahari | reverse complement strand
ACACACACACACACACCACCACCCACACACACACACACACACACACACACACACACACACACACACACACACACACACACACACTATATGCACTGATTAGTGGGTATTTACCCAGAAACTCAGAATCCTTCTTAGAAGAGGGAACAAACTACCCATGAAAGGAGTTACAGAGACAAAGTTAGGAGCAGAGACTGAAGGAACTACAATCCAGAGACTGCTCCATTTAGGGATCCATCCCATAAACAACCACCAAATCCAGACACTACTGTAGATGCCAACAAGAGCTTGCTGACAGGAGCCTGATATAGCTATCTCCTGAGGGGCTATACCAGTGCCTGACCAATACAGAAGTGGATGCTCACAGCCAGCTATTGGATGGAACACAGGGTCCCCAATGAAGGAGCTAGAGAAAGTACCCAAGGAGCTGAAGGGGTCTTCAGCCCCATAGGAGGAACAACAACATGAACTACCCAGTACACCCAGAGCTCCCTGGGACTAAACCACTTATCAAAGAAAACACATGGTAGGACTCATGTCTCTAGCTGCATAGGTAGTATTGAATGGCTCTTGGGAGAAAAGGCCCTTATCTTTCAAAGATTCCATGCCCCAGTTTAGGGGAATGCCAGGGCCAGGAAGCTGGAGTGGGTATGTTGGAGAGTAGGGGAGATGGAGGACATAGGGGACTTTCGGAGAGGAAACTAGTAAAGAGTATAACATTTGAAATGTAAATGAAGAAAATATGTAATAAATAAAATTAAAAAAAAAAGAAAGAGCATCCATTCCTTATCACAAGACAAGGCAGCCTGAATTATGTTGTTCTGTGTTGGGGTCTAAGAATCAGCACTTGTCATAGTATTTTTTGTAGTAATGCTGGTGCTTCTGGTCCAGGGCCCAGTGACTGAATCTGTGACTAAAGCAGTGACTACTAAGATTAATCATGTTTGGGAAGGTCATGTTGCACATGTAGAAATGGCTGTGCTTTTAAATTACAATCACTATTTTAAAAGTTATAGAAGCTGCAAACGGGACCAATTTCTTGAGAAAATAGGCTTTAATGAAGAGACCACAAGCAATGTCATTGACTGGTGGTCAAGGAATGGAGAGAGTCGCATGATAATGATTTTACCTCTGTAAGAATGGAATACAGAGCTCTGGAGGCAATAGTTTAGAGGGGTAACTGTCATAGACACAGCCACACTGGTCAGGGGGCTGGCACACCGACAAGAATTTTACTTTTGTTAAGAAACACTCATGCGCCTTATAATCTGAATATATAGGAGATGAAATTGGAACATGTAGGTTTATCAGAACATATTGGAAGTATACAATAATGAGCATGAACGCTGGCACCTTCATATTAGTTTAAAGGAAGAATAAGCTCATGATTCATCTGGAAGTTTTCAAACATCTGCAGATTTGGCCTTATGTTGAGTCATCTGAATATAATAAGTGTGTAATGTGGAAATAGAAAGAGACAAGCTTAAAACATGAAGTGTTGGATCAACGTGTACATTCTGCTCTCAAAGAAGATGAGGTCCCAGTGGCCTTATGCTGTTGATACAATGAGAGACAGGAAGCAGGTCACAGCTTGGCCAGGCAGTTTCCTGGAAAAGGGAGAATGAAATGCATTCAGGTTTGAGTTACGTGGATTCCCTTGATAGCCTAAATTAGTTGCATGATATAGAATATTTGATAGAAGTCACTTGATGGATAGAGAGCCAATTGGAGTTTTGAACTAATATAATTCTCATTCATATGAAAATGACCTGTTCTGAAAACAGCCACTGCTGATAAAACTCCAAAACTTTCCTTCTTGAACTCTAGTACAGTTCCCCACAAACTTCACAACATGTTGGAATTTTTCTGCAAGCTACAAACATCTGGAAGCCAGCCTTCATCCCACACTAAGTTCATCATGGGTTGGACCCAGGATCTTTAGTGGTAGAACCCAAGCATCAACATTTTTCTCCTCTTTCTTTCTTCCTCCTTCACCCCCTTCATCTTCTTTCTTTGTTTACTGAGAGAAGATATGAAAGGTTCAAATAGAAGAGAAGAGATAATAGGAGGGATTTTCAGAGGCATTCATTTCTCATTCTAACTTAGAACCTGACATGGTGTTAATCATCATCGATGAAAAAAAAAAAAAAAAAAACTCCAGATTCTTGCCACCACATAAGGGAGGGTAAAAAAGTAACTTAAATCACATAAAGGACAGAAATATTGGGTGTGGAGTCTCTTGTATCCCAAGAGTCAGCAGCATTTTCCTGTAATAAGGCTGACTTATAGCAATTGTTTTTGTCTGTGGGGCTATATGGTCCCTGTTACAAGTTCTAACCTCTGCTATTATAGCTGAAAAAAATTCATAAAAAGTATAAATATATGGGTGTGGTTATATTCCAGTAAAATATATATTCAAAAGGAGACAGCTATTCTCTTCTATGAATATATTGAAAAACAATTGAAAGTAGGTACTCAGCTATATCTTTGTATACATATATTAGTAATGGCACTAGCCACAGTAGCTAAAAAGTGAAAAATAATACAGTTAGTGGAATGACAAGTAAATGAATTATTTTCAGTGGAATTGGGGTCAGACAAAAAAGAAATGATGTGTGAATTCATCCCACAAAGTGGGTGAAGTTCAAAGTCATTATATCGATCTGCAGGAGTCAGATATGATAGTTTGTATGTTGAATGATACCAATAATATGAACTATTTCTGATAGGTTAAACTATTGATTACCAGAGGACAAGAAAGGGCAGATGGAGCATAATAGCTTGATAGGTATAAGATATTATTTAGAAAACTGAAAGTGTGTTGAGCTAGATAGAGAGAGTGGTTGCCCAAACTTATGAAGATATTGATGTCACTGAATTGTTCCTTTTGAAATGCTTCACTTTAGGTTATGAGACTTTTTGATCAATTAAATATTTAGAATAAAACAAAACCACAAACTTTCTAGGTTTAGGCCACAGGCTATATTTTACTGACATGTCCTGTACTTCATTAGGACCTTATTCTGAGAGCTGATAGAGCAACTATGCTTCCAATTCTTCTGTATCAAAAGTCATCATACACACATGGTGACATTCAAGCCATCCTTTCTCATTTTAGGTCTGCATCCCTACATACTCGCTTTGCTCCTGACCTGGTCCTGGCTCCTCCGGCTGGGGAGATGTTTTCACATCTACATAAATTAGGGGCTTTAAATGTTTTGTAGGCTTCAAAATGCTTTTGCAGAAGGCTTCTTTATCTCATGGGCTTTCCATATCTGACATCTTTTCCTGAATAATGTGACTTGGCACTTCTATTTGTGAAGTTCAGTATCTCTATTGCAGGCAGTTATTAGCCTTGGAAGCTGCTTTTCCATGAAAGCAAAAAGATAACACTCAACAGTCCAAAGATTCTTGGTATCTGTGTTATCACAGAGAGATTTACTATGTTATGTATTCAGAAAGGGATCCTTAGTTCCTTCTGTTTCTTCTCCAACAAATGCTAGTGCAAAGGATAATGTTAATATTGAATGATGGATGACTGGACAACTTCAAGCATACCAAGTGATCAATGCAGAACAGAGCCTGCTGAAATAAAGGACCCAGCCTATTCTACCTTGATGGTCTCTGTGCATCATTTAACACTTAGCTTAATTTGTCTTGGTCTTTAAAACACATAATTTCTTTATCACATATTAAATAACTTAGTGTATGTTGAACAACCATGTACATTCTATACTATTATAAATATTATCAAACAAAAGATAATAAAAGTATAATGAAAACAACTCAGGGCTTTATATTAGGGTTTTATTGTAAATGTAGTAATAGTAAGCATGTTCTCATACTTGTGAATAAGGTCATTCTCCCCATATTACCTATTATAACATTATAGGCTATATTGTGTTAACAAATAAACCTGGAGATAATAGTTACTAAGCATCATAACACTTTATTTCTCAATTAATTTAATAATAGATGATAAAGATCATTATATTTTCAGGGAATTTAATTAGTTCTGTCCTGATTATCATCAGGGACACAGCCTCAATCTTAGATCAGTGTCATAAAAATATTCTGGTAAATAATGTTTTTGGATTCCACCCCCAATCCAAACCTTATTCAGAATCTTCAACAATGGAACCTCCTGCTGGAATCTTCTCAACCAATATGTAAAAATCCTGACTAAATGAGATCACATGAAGGCGAGATGAACTACTACAACTGAGACTTACTCTTCAGTCAATGCTGTTGAGCATAGATACATGAATTATCTCAAACGTGGTTTACAGACGAACTGACCAGCTGAGCCCTTCTGAAAATGTTAAAATAGAATCACAAGCAAAATAGTTATTTTCTTTTAGGCCACACAGTTTTAGGTGGATTGTTAGGCAACAAAGATGGATGGATAGTAAAGTTTTCAGTAATTTTTAAATATTTTTATTAAGAAAAAAACCTAAATGGTTTTGTGAAAAATCATTAATTTATATCTATTATTGCATTGGTGTTTTGCCTGCATGTATGCTTGTAGGAATGTCAGATATCCTTGGAACTGGATTTACAGACAGTTGTGAGCTGCCATGTGAGTGCTAGAAATTGAACCCTGGCCCTCTTGAAGAGCAGTCAGTGCTCTTAACTGCTGAACCATTTCTCCAGCTCTGTAAAATATATATTAAAGAGCAGCAGGAAACTGGTTTTCATGACTTCATACTACATTCTGTTGACAAGGACTTAGTCACGTGTCTCAATTTAAAATATTGAGGCCCATTAGACTCCTTCCTTTCCCTTCAGAAGCTGAGGCCTCTGATTTTCTCAAGAAGGCCTAGGAGCCGTGGACCGCAGAGTGACTCAGAGGTTTGCTGATCTAATAGCCTTTGACATATTTCAATGAAGGTGATAAAATACCATCAGTTAACTCCAAGAACCAAGTGTGGCAAAAAATATTATAAATTAAACTCTGTCTGCTAGATAATATGTGCTCTTAGCCCCCTTCAATTCTATCTTTGTAATAACTCACATTATGTCGTAGAATGGGGAATTGTTTCCAGAAATATTTAAGAGACATGTCTGCAAGTGATAATCATATGCCCAACTGCTTTGTTTCATATCAACTTTTTTTTGACAATGAAATTTAAATTTCTGTATATTGACTACATCCTACAAACTGTTCTTCAACTACTTAGGTAAATACTTAAAATAAGATCATACTCAGAACAGAGTCCTCAATGGAGGAGCTAGAGAAAGGACTGAAGGAGCTGAAGGGGTTTGCAGCCCGATAGGAGTAACAACAATATGAACCAACCAGTACCCCCAGAGCTCCCAGAGACTAAACCACCAACCAAAGAGTACACATGGTAGGAACCATGGCTCCAGGAGCATATGTAGCTGAGGATTGTCCTACTGGTCATCAATGGGAGGAGAGGCCCTTGGTCTTGTGAAGGATCAATGCCCCAGTGTAGGGGAATGCTAGGGCCAGGAAGCTGGAGTGCGTGGGTTGGTGAGCAGTGGGAGGGGATAGCAGGATTTTCAGAGGGGAAACCAGGAAAGAGGATAACATGTGAAATGTAAATAAATTGCTGATCTCTCCAATACTTTTAAAGTGAAGGGGTGTTGTATTTTGTCAAGTGCTTTTTCTGCATCTATGGAGATGATCATGTGATTTATTTTCTTTGAGTTTGCTTATATAGTGGATTAAGTTAATAGATTTTTGTATATTAAACCAACCTTGAATCCCTGGGATGAAGCCTACTTGATCTTGATCACGGTGAATAATAATTTTGATGTGTTCTTGGATTCAGTTTGCAAGAATTTTATTGAGTATTTTCCATTAATATTTATTAGCGAGAATGGTCTGAAGTTCTCTTTTTTGGTTGGGTCGTGGTGAGGTTTAGGTTTCAGAGTAATAGTGGCTTCATAGAACGAGCTAGGTAGTGTTTCTTCTCTTTCTATTTTATGGAATAGTTTGAGGAAAATTGGTGTGAAGTCTTCTTAAACCAGATGTCTCATGACAGAATAATGGATGCAGAAAATGTGGTTCATTTACACAAAGGAATACTACTCAGCTATTAAGAATGAGGACATCCTGAGTTTTGCAGGCAAATGGATAGATCTCAAAAATATCATCCTGAGTGAGGTAACTCAGACCCAAAAGGATATGCATGGTATGTACTCACTAATAAGTGGATACGAGACAAAAAAGTACAGAATACCCAAAATATAGTCCACAGAATTCTAAAAGGTCAACAAGCAGAAGTGCCCAAATGAGGATGTCTCAGTCCCACTTGGGAGAGTTAAGAAAGCTGTCACAAGTGGGGAGGGAGGGAGGGAGGAAGCTGGGAGGGAAAGTGGATAGGGGAGAATGGGTGAAAGAGTAAAACCCAATCTGGTACTGGGTGAGGGAAAAGGACTGAAGCTCTGAGGGCCAGCAGAAAGAATGGAAACAGGCAACTTTGGGAGATAGGAGGTTGGGGGACCCACCAGAATGCAGCAGAGACCTGGGAGGTGAGAGACTCTCAGGACTCAAAGGGAGATATCTTTGATGAAAAGTTCTACAGTAAGGAGAGGGAACTTATAGAGCCCACCTACTGCAGGAAGACAGGACATCAAGTGAGGGATGGGGTTACTATCCCACAGTCACATCTCTAACCCATAATTGTTCCTGTCTGAAGGAATTACAGGGAT
>NW_018392154.1:48430-62542 GCF_900095145.1 Mus pahari | reverse complement strand
AGTCTCAATTAATCTGGACCCCTGAGATCTCTCAAACACTGGACCACCAAACAGACAGCATATACCAGCTGATATGAGGCCCCCAACACACATACAGTAGAAGACTGCAGGGTCTGTGTTCATTCAGAGATGATGCACCTAACCCTCAAGAGACTGGAGGCCCTAGGGAGTTTATAGGTCAGGTAGGGTGGGGGGTGGGGACATCCACATTGAGACAGTGATGTGGGGAGGAGTTATGGGATGTGGAGCAGTCAGAGGGTGGGCCTGGAGGGGAATAAAATCTGGAGTGTAAAAAATAAATTAATTAATAAAAAATCAAAGTATAAATAAAAAGTGCTATGTAATACATAACATACATATTATATATAGACTTAGAGCTACTTTATCAAAGTATATAATATATATATATATATATATATATATATATATATATATATATATAATTGTTTTTAATGTGTACCTAATATTGGATTTTTGTTGGGTTTGTTGGGTTTGTTGGTTTAAGACAGGGTGTCAGGATGCAATTCTGGCTGTCGTGGAAGTCACTGTGATGATCAAGTTGGCCTCACACTCACAGAGATCCACCTATTTCTGCTTGGGATTGAAGGTATGTGCTACCACACCTGGATTTTATTTGAGATTGTATCTGAAAGACATGAATCAACCTCGCATTTGTCCTTCTGTTTGAATTCTTTTGACTTATGTTGTAATCTAAAAACCGAAATTGTAAAGAGATGAAACTTTATTCTTTGTACTTACAGACAATCACAATCAGGAGGCAAAAATTACTGGGGAGGTTTAAGCCTCCTGAATCTGGTATATCATGAACTTTGAGTGGCATAATCAGCATTACTCTTCATGATCTCAAACAGTATTGAAATTTCTGAGCAAAGCTAGTTTGACTAGGCTAAGCTATGGTGTTTGATAGCACGAGTTTGGTGTCTCTTCTCGCTTCTATACTTTTTATATGCTTTTTCATACACTATGGTGATTTGTGGTCAACGGTGCATTCTTGAACCTTGGATCACAGTCTTATGCTCATATCATGCAGTGGTAGTTGACAGCCTAAGCTGTGGAGCCAGGCTATGATTGATAAAATATGCAAGCTGAAACTTACTAGTTGTAACCTTGGAATTATATAATATAAATGCATGTCTTCTTTCTTATAGCATACAATTCTCAATATTTGTTGGGGGCACATAGCTCTGAATAAATAATATTAAAAGTTACATTTCTTGGAGGCTGAAGAAATAGCTCATCATTTATAAGCACTAGTTGCTTCACCAGATGGCCTGGGTTCAATTCTCAGTACCCACATTGCAGCTCACACCGTTTGTAACTCCAATCCCAAGGGTTCTGAATTCTTCTGGCCTATGGGCACCAAGCACACAATTGGTATATATACATTCATTCAGACATAATGACAAATCATATAAAATAAAAATAAAGTTTAAACAAGATTTAAAAGATTCTCAATTTTTACTGCAATGAGTTTTTCTATATAATTAGTTTCTGGCCAATTAGAAGAAAACCAATGTCTTGCCAATTTTGTTTTCCACAGTTTGATACACAGAGTTTTACTGTGGGTAATTTTCATCTATTTGTATTCTATGGCTGGTGTGTATTGATGTCATTAATCATTCATGAAACTTTCCCAACTTTCATCTCTTCAAAATGACTTATTTGAAAGCCTTTCTCTTTAGCTAAATGTCTGCAATTGAACAAATATTAAATGTATCACTTCCTTCTTTCTCACTTGTTAATTTTCCATTTGTGGGCTTTCTATACTGCATTTTGAACAGTTGCTGTGAACTCATTCTCAACCTCCTTATAATCTTGTTATTTTCAGTAGTTTAAAACAACTATGTATTATGGCATTGACTGCATGAGTCAGTGGGTCTGCTGACATTGTCTGAACTTGCTCATGCATCTGCAGTCAGCTTTCTGGGCAGTAGATCTAGAAAAGATTAATTGGGTTGACTGCTGCATCTTGCCCCTCCTCTACATTCCTCCAGAAGGCCAGCTTTAGCATTTTTGCCATGATGTAGGCAGGAGTCCATGAGCAAGCAACAGAACAAGTACAAACACACATGCAAGTTGTTCTCAATGGATGTTGTCTTTTGAAGTAAGCTGTTTAGGAAATATGCTAATATCAGGCATTTTCTATGTTGCTAAGTGTTCTTTTGTTTTCTTGCAGTGGCATGCTAATTTCCTTCTCTTGTCTCCTGATCATTAAACTAGGGGCATAGCCACAGAAACAGAATGGATGGAGTTCTAGTACTTATAGGAAAAGTTTGCCTTTTTTCTATTATTATTTACATTCAATAATAATTGCTATAATTATGAGGAAAATAAGTTAATTTCCAATGTTTCTTTTTAATACATTCACTTCAGTTCACTGCCCAGGTAGGTGACCAAGAATGAAACCAATACACATTTCTATATTAATTAAATGTTTCCAAAGCATTTAAGAAGTGATCAGAGAGTTCAGAAATGTTCTAATACTTCCCCAAGTTTATAAATGGAAAAGTTCCCATTTGGATATTAGAACAGGGGTCAAGAAATAAGGAGGACATATTGGAGGGCCACCAAAGGACAAACAGAACAGGAGCTTAAAGGAGATGGAATTTTTCACAAAAATTTCATTGATGCTCTTCTCTCCTTTTACTTAGTGTAATGGGGAATTTGCTCTCCAAAGAATGCTGCATGCAACTAATGTTGACCTTTCTTTTACTATTTGCTCTGAGCATGATCTTTTCTTTTAACTGTTAGATATTTTCCTTATTTACATTTCTTTTTTATTTCTTTTTTATTAATTAATTTATTTTTTACATGCCAGGTTTTGTCCCACCACCATCCACCCTCTGACTGCTCCACATCCCATAACTCCTCCCCACACCACTGTCTCAATGTGGATGTCCCCACCCCCACCCCAACAAACCTCTAAACTCCCTGGGGCCTTCAGTCTCTTGAGGGTTAGGTGCATCATCTCTGAATGAACACAGACCCTGCAGTCTTCTACTGTATGTGTGTTGGGGGCCTCATATCAGCTGGTATATGCTGTCTGTTTGGTGGTCCAGTGTTTGAGAGATCTCAGGGGTCCAGATTAATTGAGACTACTGGTCCTCCTACAGGGTCACCCTTCTCCTCAGCTTCTTTCAGCCTTCCCTAATTCAACAACAGGGGTCAGCTGCTTCTGTCCATTGGTTGGGTACAAATATCTGCACCTGACTCTTTCAGCTGCTTGGTGGGTCTTTCAGAGGGCAGACATGCTAGGTCCCTTTTTGTGAGTGCTCCATAGCCTCAGTAATAGTGTCAGGCCTTGGGACCTCCCCTTGAGCTGGATCCCACTTTGGGCCTGTCACTGGACCTTCTTTTCCTCAGGCTCCTCTCCATTTCCATCCCTGTAATTCCTTCAGACAGGAACAATTATGGGTTAGAGATGTGACTGTGGGATAGTAACCCCATCCCTCACTTGATGTCCTGTCTTCCTGCAGTAGGTGGGCTCTATAAGTTCCCTCTCCTTACTGTAGAACTTTTCATCAAAGATATCTCCCTTTGAGTCCTGAGAGTCTCTCACCTCCCAGGTCTCTGNTGCATTCTNGNGGGTCCCCCAACCTCCTATCTCCCAAAGTTGCCTGTTTCCATTCTTTCTGCTGGCCCTCAGAGCTTCAGTCCTTTTCCCTCACCCAGTACCAGATTGGGTTTTACTCTTTCACCCATTCTCCCCTATCCACTTTCCCTCCAAGCTTCCTCCCTCCCTCCCTCCCCACTTGTGACAGCTTTCTTAACTCTCCCAAGTGGGACTGAGACATCCTCACTTGGGCACTTCTGCTTGTTGACCTTTTTGAATTCTGTGGACTATATTTTGGGTATTCTGTATTTTTTTTGTCTCATATCCACTTATTAGTGAGTACATACCATGCATATCCTTTTGGGTCTGAGTTACCTCACTCAGGATGATATTTTTGAGATCTATCCATTTGCATGCAAAACTCAGGATGTCCTCATTCTTAATAGCTTAGTAGTTCTTCATTGCGTAAATGCACCATATTTTCTGTATCCATTCTTCTCTTGTGAGACATCTGGGTTTTTTTTTTTTACAGCTTCTGGCTATCACAGATGAGGCAGTTATGAACATAGTGGAACTCATGCCCCTCTGATATGGTGAATTGGGACATCTTTTGTGTATATTCCCAAGAGTGGTATAGTTGAGTCTTAATGTAGATCTTTTCCCAATTTTTTGAGGAACCTCCAGATTGATTTCCAGAGTGCTTGTACCAGTTTGAAATCCCACCAGCATTGGAGGAGTGTTCTTCTTTCTCCACATCCTATCCAACATGTGTTGTCACCTGAAGATTTGATCTTAGCCATTCCTTATTTGTATAAGGTAGAATCTCAGGGTCCTTTTGATTTTCATTGCTCTGATCACTAAGGACTTTGAATATTTCTTTAGGAGCTTCTCAGCCTTTTGAGATTCCTCAGATGTGAATTCTCAGTTTAGTTCTATAACCCATTTTTTTGATTGAATTGTTTGGTTTTTCGGTGATTAATTCTTGATGTCTTTATATATTTTGGATATTAGCCCTCTATCAGATGTGGGGTTAACAATTTTTTTCCCAATCTGTAGGTTACCAATTTGCCTTATTGACTGTGTCCTTTGCCTTACAGAATCTTTCCAGTTTCATGAGGTCCCATTTATCTATGAAGCCACAATTACTCTGATACCTAAACCCAAGGACCCACTCCCCAAAATAGAACTTCATACTAATCTCGCTTATGAATATTAATGCAAAAATACTCAGTAAAATTCTTACAAACTGAATCCAAGAACACATCAAAGGCATAATTCACCATGATCAAGGAGGCTTCATCCCATGGATGCAATGTTGATTTAATATATGAAAATCCATTACATAATCCACTATATAATCAAACTCAAAGAAAAAAATCACATGATCATCTCCTTAGATGGAGAAAAGGTATTTGGTAAAATACAAGTGCTTGAGAGATCATGAATTCAAGGCCCATTTCTAAATATAATAAAAACAATTTACTGAAAATCAACAGCCAATATCAAATTAAATTGAGACATACTACAACAATCCCACTGAAATCAGGGTCAAGACAAGGATACCCAGTCTCCCCATATCTATTCAGTATATTACTCGAAGTGATAGCTAGAACAATAAGACAACAAAAAGAGATCAAGGGGATACAAATTGGAAAGGAAAAAATAAAGGTATCACTATTTGCAGATGATATGATAGTATACTTAAGTGACCCCAAAAATTCCATCAGAGAATTTCTTTAGTTGATATACAACTTCAGCAATGTGTCAGGATATAAAATTACCTCAAACAAATCAGCAGCCTTTCTTTATACACAGGAGAAACAGGCTGAGGAAGAAATTAGGGAACCAACTCTCTTCACAATAGCCACAAATAATATCTAATATTTTGGGTTAACTCTAACCAAACAAGTAAAAAACCTGCATGACAATAACTTCATGTCTCTCAAGAAAGAAATCAAAGATCTCAGAAAATAGAGAGATCTCCCATGATCATGGATTGGCAGAATTAACATAGTAAAAATGGCCATTCTACCAAAGGCAATCTATAGATTCAATGCAATCCCTATCAAAATTCCAGGACAATTCTTCAAAGATATGGAAAGAGCAATTCTCAAATCCATCTGGAAAGGCAAAAAACCCAGAATAGAGAAAGCAATTCTTAACAATAACAGAACAGCTGGGGGAATCACTACCCCCGACCTCAAATTTTACTACAGAACAATAGTGATAAAAACTGCATGGTATTAGTACAGAGACAGGCAGGTTGATCAATGGAATAGAATTGAAGAACCAGAAATAAAACCACACACTTATAGTCATTTGATCTTTGACAAAGATGCCAAAAAATATACAATGAAAAGGAAAACATTTTCAATAAATGGTGATGGTCTAACTGGCTGCCTGTATGTAGAAAAGTGAAAATAGACCCATATTTGTCACCTTGTACAAAGCTCAATACAACTGGATCAATGACCTCAAAATAAAACTACATTCACTGAATCTAATAGAAGAAAAAGTGGGAAAGAGCCTTGAACTCATTGGCACAGGGGGAAATTTCCTATACACAGCTCTTAAAGCATTGATTTACTTTTATTGGTACACAACCACATGTTTATTCATGTATTTTCTATATCGATTTTTGCACTTCAATAACAAAACCGAATTACTGTAATAGGAAGAATATGGCTTGCAAACCTAAAATAATTACTATCTGGTCCTTCCCAAAAAGAGTTTTTCTATTCTTATTCAAAGGCAAAGACAATTTCATGATATTTAGGCAAAGATCAGCCTTATTTGAATGGAACACCAGGCTATCTTGCCTCTTCTTGTTTTCTTATTGTCAGGTGGGATATTTCTAGTCTGGTCCTATTCTTTTTTTTTTAAACTAGATATTTTCTTTATTTACATTTCAAATGTTATCCCCTTTCCTAGTTTCCCTCTGAAAACCCCTTATCCTCTCCCCACTCTCCCTGCTCCCCAACTCACCCACTCCTACTTCCTGACTTTGGCATTCCCCTATACTGGGGCATAGAACCTCCACAGGACCAAGGGCCTCTCCTCCCATTGATGACCAACTAGGCCAACTTCTGCTACATATGCAGCTAGAGCCACGAGTCCCACCATAGGTTTTCTTTGGTTGGTGGTTTAGTCCCAAGGAGCTCTGAGGGTACTGGTTAGTTCATATTGTTGTTCCTCCTATGGAGCTGCAAACCCTTTCAGTTCCTTGGGTACTTTCTCCAGCTCCTTCATTGGGGACCCTGTGCTCAGTCCAATGGATGGCTGTAAGCGTCCACTTCTATATTTGCCAGGTACTGGCAGAGCCTCTCAGAAGACAGCTATATCAGGGTCCTGTCAGCAAGTTCTTGTTGGCATCTGCAATACTGTCTGAGTTTGCTGGTTGTTTGTGGGATGGTTACCCAGGTGGGGCAGTATCTGGATGGTCATTCCTTCAGTCTCTGCTCCGAACTTTGTCTCTGTAACTTCTTCCATGGGTATTTTGTTCCCCTTTCTAAGAAGGAAGGAAGTATCCACACTTTGGTCTTCCTTCTTGAGTTTCATGTGTTTTGCAAATTGTATCTTGGGTATGCTGAGCTTCTGGGCTAATATCTACTCATCAGTGAGTGCATATCATGTGTGTTCTTTTGTGATTGGGTTACCTCACTTACTATAATATCCTCCAGATCTATCCATTTATTTAAGAGTTTCATAAGTTCATTGTTTTTAATAACTGTGTAGTATTCCATTGTGTAAATGTACCACATTTTCTGTATCCATTCCTTTGTTTAGGGACGTCTGGGTACTTTTCAGCTTCTGACTATTATAAATAAGGCTGCTATAAACATAGTGGAGCATGTGTCCTTATTGCAAATTGGAGCGTCTTCTGGGTATATGCCCAGGAGTGGTATTGCTGAATCTTCCGGTAGTACTATGTTCAATTTTCTGAGGAACCACCAGACCGATTTCCAGAGTTGCAACAGGTGGGAGAATTTTTAAAAGGTTTTTTTTCATATTTTTCTTACTTAATTTTTTTACATTCCAATTGTTATCCTCCTCCTGGTCTGCCCTCCCACAGTTCCTCATCCCATTCCTCCTCCCTCCTCCAACCCTGTCTCCAAGAGGATGTTCACCCCTACCCCCATTCAGGCCTGGCCTACCCATTGCCTGTGGTCTCAAATCTCTGGAGGGTTCGGTTCATCTTCTCTCACTGAGGCCAGATCAGACAGTGAAGAAAGCTTCTGGGACATGAATAAAAAATACATACATTTTATAATTTTAATGTAAACAAATTCCAACATATGGATTATATTTCCTTTTAAAAATAAAATGTGTTGGGCCTCAGACAATCTAGTGTATGCTGCCTGGTTGGTGGCTCACAAGGGTCTGGGTTAGTTGAAACTGCTAGTCTTCTTATGGGGTCACATTCCTCCTCAGCTTCTTCTAGCCTTTACCTAATTTCAGCACAGGGGTCCTAAAAGATTTATTTTTACTATTTTATTATTATGTATGTAGGTGTCTCTATATGTGGATTTGTGTACATGAGTCCAAGTACCCTTGAAGCTTTGACCTGGTGCTGGGGTCACAGAGAGTTGTGAGCCACTGTGTGAGTTCTGAAAATCAAGCGCAAGTCCTCTGAATGAGCAGTGCACACTCTTAACAGCTGTTAACTCCTGGTCTAGTAGGAGATGTCTGACTGTGAAAACTACAAAAGTGGAACCTCTCAATTCTAGATATACTTTAAATGAAAAGCATATCTTATAATTCTCAGCTTCTGGTTGGCTAGTTCATGTCCTGAATTATGATTTTTCAAAATCGACTTTGGTCAAACAGCTTAATAAAGGTAAGCTAAAGAAAGCCTCTGTCCATGAGAAGAATGGATCCACTACAAGTATGGGTGCTTTACTTTAAAGAAAGAGCATCATTTTCTCCACAAGATGACTAAAACCCAATGATATATTTTACTAAGTCAGACCATAAAGAATTATAAATTGATATTTTTAATAGTTATGGATTTGTTCGCATTAGTTTTTGGCAATGTATCAAATCTTGATTTTTTTAAAAGAAAATTTCAAAATAGTGAAGAAAGCTTCTGGGACATGAATAAAAAATACATACATTTCATAATTTTAACATAAACAAATTCCAAACATATGGATTACATTTCCTTTTAAAAATAAAGGGTTTTAGCATTTAATGGGAAAAGTGATTTTCAAAATATGCTTTAGATTTTGCCAAAACCGAAATCAGTCAAAATGTGCAATTAACTTTAAATGAAACCAAATTCAAGTGTCCCTGCTTGCACTGACTAAAAAAGACATCCCCCATTCCTGGCCATGCCTTTCAATTCATGACTCATGAAAGGGAAGTCAGAATGTGCTGGGTACTGTAGAGATTGCTGTCAAGCCTTCTGGCAAAATGGAATCAAGCAGGATTGTGTTTCCCAGGGTAATATATGTGGTCTTCTTAAGTGTAAATCTATTTTGACTGTTCAGGATGTGTAAGAGGAGTTACAGAGAGGAACTGAAGTGTTGCCTGGTATAGGAGCAAGTCATTCATTTCACCCACTATGAAATGTTTTCTACATTTTCATGACCTTTTTGTATTTAAAATGAGAACATTGCATCAGTAATAAATGTATCACTAAAAACATGCTTTCTTTTCAATGAATTATGGTGAATTCAGAAACTTGTGCCTCCACAGGGTTCAAGTGGCTGATCAGGGTTCCTTCCTAATAAAACATTTATAGAACTCCTTTGAAAGATCAGGGAATACTGCAGAAGAATGGTACAAAGGGAGGAATGAAAAATGTTACATGTCCTGCAAGACAGTCAATTCCAGCACAAACATACAGAAGCCTTGGGGCTGCACAAGAATGGGCCTATCAAAAAAGCCAGGCATGGATATGGAGGAGAGGCTCAGGGGCTCCTACCCACCGCTGCTGGACTATTTTGCTTCTGATAGATTCAGAACGTGTGCCAGGGAGAGTGTCATTGCCTTCACTTGTGTACACACTGAAGACCTTACCAGGTGCCACTGACACTCCCAATCCAATGGTCATGTGGATTGCTCTGGTTAAACTAAATCAGTCACAAAACCAAATGATGTAAATCTGGGACAGGGTCTGGTAATGGTGATGGGGTACTGATAAGTGATGGGAGAGAGATAAGACAGGGTAGAGGAGAGAATAGTTAGAATGCATTACATAGTGTACGGAATTGACAAAGAACAAATTTAATTAATAAGAATGTTTCCTTTTTAAAGGGACTGATGTGAGATCACATTTATTTGTACAAACATTTCTCTTTTAGAATCAAATATGACTGGTTAATGAAATATGACTTGTATATATATATACAAGTTCCTTTCTGCTTAGCAGTCTTCAGTTACTCTCAGTGTTAAGAACTCATTTGACTGAGGAAGCACAAACCTGGAACACACCCCAAAATTCCTGAGGACACTAGAATCTACTGGTCTCTTTTCCTCTCTTAAAACACTATATGGGCCTCCTTTGAAGAAACAAAAATATTATGAAGTAGGAGTGTTTGGGATTTGCATGTGATTCTCATGAAAAGTTAAAATTCAAATGTAGCTTATGGTAGAAGATCTATAAGCCACTTGTAAAGAATTGAGAATGGTAATAAAACTGAGAAGTGCATTATAATGAAGCAAATAAATTCTTACTTTGGGTCTATATAGGAGAAACAATAGAGAATATTTACATATTGAAATCTAGGAGCATTATCAGGGTGGATGCTGATATGCTATATGCACAGAAATGTATACAGAGAACAATAAACAGTATGGGTTAATACTTATGTGTATGATAGAGGGAGTTAATGAAAGGAAAACAAATGCACACTGTTTGCTTCTGTTCCAACCTTGCACAGCCTGCATATAGTACAGTATTGAGTTTATTTTTTCAAAAAGTCATTTTCCACAGGTCTGTGCAGGGACAAGGAACATTTTCTACCTTCACATACTTTTCTCTAACTCCTTGATGCCACAAATAAAACCAAAAAGAGTAAAGCAAAATTTTATGAGGTCATTGTCTTGCATTTATCTTTATTCTATTGACACATTTAGGACCCAGTGTGAACTAGTAATTCCACCCAGTATATATGTTGCCTTTTCAAAAACATATTTCTCACAAACATCTCTAAATTCACAATCACTTAGGTTTCTTATTTCTAATCCCACCAAAAGTAATCTAAATGTGCCACCTGTACTACTGAAAGAACAGTAAAGCTATGATGGGAAGTAATCACATCTGCCAATCAAAAAGCCTTTGTAATTCAAAGGATTTGTCCCAAGAGTCTCATCATTATTTTTGGAGTTGTCCATATGCGATTAAAAGTTATATAGATATTAGGTATACTCAGTTTCTTCCTCCCTCTGACTTTTCCAGAAAGATCACATTATTGTACATTCATTCATAAGATACATTCAAGATTCTTTGTTGTTCTAACTTGCATGTCAGAAATACAAAGAACTGAGTCATAGAAAGCAGAGGGGGTTCTCTTTGGAAAGCACCATGAACTGTCCCTCTCTGATCATTGCACACTTTCTCTCCTCTGCCTCTATTTTTAGGTATTACTTTCTCTGTTAGTTTGACAGGACATGCGATGCTTCCCTTCTTTCCATTTGAGCCCCCAACTTCTCTAACTTTGACTGTTTTTACTTCCCTCTTTATCTTCTGCCTGTTTTCATTTTTCTCAGGAACAGTCGTTTCCTTGCCATGCCTGACTGACTTGTAAAGTCTTTGTATATGATTGAGTGAATGGTTTCCATCTTTTCCTGGGCCATTGGGTGGCACTTACATGGAATGAGCAATACGCTACTGTCTGTGTGATGGGTTTGGAGCCATGGATGCTGTCTGTCCTTGCGGATCTGGATTCTTGAAAGACCAGAAGAATCCACACATTCCACATTTACTTTTTATGTTGGTCCATTTTATGAACTTTATTGTAAGAGATCTTACAAATAAGTGAAAACTCCACACACCAAAATTAACCATACTTAAATTCTATAAATCTCAATAAACTTTTATGCAGTTATAATAGACATTGGGAATCGAAGTGGTGGAAACTCCTGTAAAATTTTACACTTTCCTAGTAAATATATTTTTGCACTTATTCATGACCAAAGCCAAATAAAAATAACCATGACAAAATTACAATTAGGAAAAAAGTTAACTTTGTATTGCCTTTGATAATTTATGATCATTACCCAATTCAGTCCTTTCTCATTCCCTTATACTTAGTCTTTCTTGGGCTCTTTCTTTAAGTTATATATTACCCACATTAACATCTATTTACACATATACATTTATTATTGGGTAGATTCTACATATGAGTGAGAACATATGTGCTGTTTTCTTTCTGAGATTGTGTGATATTGCTTAACATTCTAAGTCTAACCATTTACCTGAAATTTTTTAAACATTGTTTTTCTTTAGAACTGAATAGTATTCACATGGTTGTGTGCATGTGTGTGCGTGCTTGCATGCATGTGCATTTGTACCAGTGTTTCAGTACCCATCCATCTGTTGATAGATAACTAGATTGATTAAAATTATTGACATTCTGGAAGAGTTTTCATATCCCTTTTCCATACCACCCTCTTTTGAGAGGCTTCAGCATTGTAGTTTAAGGTTCGTGGAGATTCTGAAGCTGTAGAAGTTTGTGGAATCACAAAATAGTCTGATTGAAGGAGAGCTGACAGAAGAGTTGTGTGAAGAAGACCTCTGTCAGCACAGAAACATCTATAGTCGTGGTTCTCAACCTGCTTGTTATGATCCCTTTGGGATGGACCTACACTTTCACAGGGGTTAGCTTCTGACCACCAGAAAACACAGATATTTGTGATTCACAACAGTAGTAAAATTGCAGTTATGAACTAGCAGTGAAAATAATGTTATGGATTTGGGGGAATTTTCACCACAGCATGAGGAACTGTGTTACAGGGTCAGAACACTAGGTTTCCCAGACCTGCAGGAAAAATCAGTGGGGACCCAGGGCAGGAGAGAGAGAGAGAGTGGGAGGGACAGGAGACATGAAGAATGAGAGCAAGTCAATCATACTGATCAAGCTCTGAAAACTTTATTCAGGAGTGGCAATATAAGCATAAGCAAGAGGAGGCTCCAAGGGAGGGGGAAGAGCCTGGTGGCTCTCTGAAGGTCAGGCGGCAATCTTCAGCTCCTGGAACCAATGGTCACAGTGTCCTCTTTTCCCCTAAACATTCTTACTGTTATGACCACGAATGTTCTCTCAGGATTGTTTATGTAAGCTAGAAAATATACATAAGGCCATGGCTGAGGCCATGGCTCCCAGCATCTCCTACCTTTTAATTATTTTCAATAAGGCCCCATTTACCTGGGGTGGTCAATAGTCATTTCGCCCTTGGATGAGTGGGCGTTAACATTGACCTGATTCCTCCTGTGGTTACCGTCAAGACCCACAGTCATGACTCTTGGTATCTTTTGGGGAGGGGAGGCAGAACCTTAGGAGAAGCCTTGGGATAAGGTTGAAAACAGATACCAACCTCTTTGCAAATGAGGTTTGTCTCATGGGGAATTCAGAGATGGTCCATGTTAGACATTCCCCTGCGGTGCTTAGCCTCACAACCCACGCTGGTGCCCATAACTGGACTCATTTTATCAAGAACCAGTATGCACAGGTCTGAATCCTATGCAGCTCCTGAAGGAGAATTATCAACCTCAGGCTCAGCAAGGCCTCTGTAGGCCTCTATCAAGTCTATGATAATAAATTTGCAANGGTCTCGATGTCAAGGAATCAATCTGCTGTTTTCTAAAACCAGTAATTCTATTAAAAAATAAAAAGCTCCAAAGTTACTATTAATAAAATGCTTATTAAAGGTCCAACGGGGGGAATCAAGAGGGTGTACCTAGAGGACTTCCACCAATTATCAGTGACTGAAAACTGTTTTCTCTGGAGCTCCAACTTAAGTTTACATAACTGTTGGATTGGTGTTTCCACTATACCTGATTCATTTCCATAAAAGCAACATTCTTCTTGCAGGAAGAGACAGGTGCCACTTTCTCAGCAGTCAGCAAATCAAGTGCTCTTCGATTCTGTAAGGCAACTTGGGCAAGGGAAGTTAATTGTCTCTGTAAAGAAGCTAATGACTCTTTTGTGATTGGGTTGCCTCACTCAGGATGATATCCAATCACAAAAGAACTCACTTGATATGCACTCTCTGATAAGTGGATATTAGCCCAGAAACCTAGACTATCCAAGATACAATCTCCAAAACACAAGAAAATGAAGAATAAGGAAGACCAACATGTGGATACTTCATTCCTCCCTAAAGTAGGGAATAAATTACCCATGAAAGAAGTGGCAGAGACAAAGTTTGGAGCTAAGACGAAAGGATGGACCATCCAGAGACTGCCCCACCCGGGGTCCATCCCATAATCAGCCACCAAACGCAGACACTATTGCATACATTTCAGGAAGATCTTGCTGAAAGGACACTGATATAGCTATCTCTGTGAGGCTATGCGAATGCCTGGCAAATATAGA
>NW_018392154.1:46271-48290 GCF_900095145.1 Mus pahari | reverse complement strand
GAGCAGGGTGGGGGGAGGGTATAGGGGACATTCAGGATAGCATTTGAAATGTAAAGGAAGAAAATATCTAATAAAATAAGTAAAAAGAAAGAAAGAAAGAAAGAAAGAAAGAAAGAAAGAAAGAAAGAAAGAAAGAAAGAAAAAAAGAAAGAAAGAAAGAAAGAAAGAAAGAAAGAAGCTAATGACTCAATGGAGGCTTCCACTGCCAATGCAAATTGTTGATCTAATTTGGCAGTGGTAAGAAGAGAATGGGTTAAAGTTCCTCCATCCAACCCAGCAGCCACAACAGAAGTTACCAAGGAGACACAGGCTACTACAGGGAGGAAAACAGCTTGCTTGATTCTAATATCTGGGGGGATATTCCAGCTCTAATATTTGGCAGGAGTTAGCAAGGTCAACTGAGGAACTAGGGTCACAGAAAGACACAGCAATTCTTTATCTATGTTTTAATTGTATCCTTGCAAAACTAGGGCAGAAGTGCCTGTAGCTGTGTCTCTCACAAAAGTATATGGAGGCTTTAGTTCTAAATCTTTAATAATTAATTTCTCTATTGATGGTGAAATTTCCTCCAGTAGGCATATCCATCAACTTAGTGTTGTTTACCATTACCACAACTTTTACGCCTTCCCATACTGTTGGATGTAATAAAGGGAGGATCAGGGACAAAGGCCCAATTAAACTTCTCTATCATAATTGTCAGGTCACTCTACAAACTCACGTTCAGCATTATTCTTTGTCCCAGCACCAGAATGTCTCATTAACCACTCTGGCTGCTAGCATGCTCCTTCAGCATCCTGCAGAAAAATCAAACATGCCCTCTTCCCCACACTCAGAAAATTCTTAGCATTGAAATTTTAAATTTTTTGTGATGTACAGGGATATGATTACCCTTTTTTTGTATTCAAAAGCCAATTTTTCAGAGTGCAATGCACACGTTCAACAATTCCTTGTCCCATGGATTAAAAGGAATTCCAGTTTTTATGTTCAATTCCAAATTCTTTACAAAAATTGTATAAAATTTTTTCCAGTATAAGCAGGACCATTATCTGTCTTTGTTTTAGGCAATCCCATAGCAGTAAAAGTCTTTAAGCAATATCAATTACATTTCTAGAAGCTTCTCCTGTATGTAGAGAAGCAAAAATGAGTCCTGAGCAAGTATCAATACAAACATGTGTATATTTCAATTTTCCAAATTCTGAATAATGAGTTATATTTATTTGCCAAATATGATTGTGCATAAAGCCTTGCGGATTAACCCCTAAACAATGAACTTGAGACAATTTAAGACAGTCAAGACATTGCTTTAAAATCATTCTAGCTTGCTCCTTAGCGATATTATGTAGGAGCCTTAAGGTATGACTAGAAAGATGAATTATATTGTGACCACATTTGGCCAAAACAATAGGATCTGAAACTCGAGTTAAAACTCGAGGAGAGGTAGGATCAGTACTCCCCCTAAGAATATCAAATAAGGGTTTTAATTCTCCAGTAGTAAGTTTTAAATAAGGACAAAGTAAAGTAATATCAGCTAACAGCTTTTGAAAATCATTTAAAGTTTTTTAAAATTGTCCTTACATATAATTATATTCTGAGGAAAAACAGCTTGATCTGTAAGCAAAAAGCCTAAATAATTATAAGGATATTGAGTTTGCACTTTTTCTGGAGTTATTTGTAATCCTTTATCAGATAATGCCTGTTGTAAATTTCTATAACATAGAAGCAAGTTCTGAGGATTGTTCCCTGCTAATAAAATATCATGCATGCAATGTATAATGTATATTATTGGTTATTGCTGTCTATTAGGCTGAATGGCTTGTACCACAAATTTTTGACATGATGTAGGACTGTTAGCCATGCCTTGAGAAAGAACTATCCATTGATACTTTTTCATTGGCTCTTTAAAATTAATAGAAAGAACACTGAAAGTAAATCTTTCACAGTCCTGAGGATGCAAAGAAATAGTAAAGAAATGATCTTTTAAATCTACTGCTATTTTATAATATCCTTTATGAATGTCTC
>NW_018392154.1:32744-43830 GCF_900095145.1 Mus pahari | reverse complement strand
TTCACATTATGAAGTTTGGCTGCCAATTATATATGAATGTGTGACAGTGCAGCTTTTCATACATCATTGAAGAGACATTGTTTTAAATTCTATCCTACCCTATAAACCTAGTTTCTAGAATAATAATTACACAAAATATTATCCCAATTTAGAAGTATCTTTAACGACCTGTTTTCCTGGGTTCGCTCACACCATGTGTTGTTTAGAATGACTCCAACCCTGAGTTACCAATTTTAAGCTAACTTTCTGTTAAAAGCCAAAAGCTGTTGGCCCTTTTAAGAACTGCTTGTGTAGATAATCAGCCTCTAGCAGGGCTTTTCCAGCTGTACTTGACTCTCAGCCACGGTGCAGTGTAACTTATCAGTTTCTGCTGTGCAAATTGAGACTGCCTTTTAAACAAGTTAAACTAAATCAAAGGATGGACTGTCAGCAGATAAAGTTTTAGCCTTTTTTTTCAACATGAAACACAGAACAACAATCATTCAAACAGCAAAACAAAAACAAACATAAATTGACAGCCATATGGACAAATCGGTGCATGAAGGACAGACAATTAGACAGAGAGGGAATAGAACTTGATGTCTCAAAGGGACCCAGATAGCCTATCCAAGACTAAGAATATCTCCATAGGAGCCAGAGAGGAAGCAGGATGTCTCCCAGTTTCCTCCTGTCCCTAGGAGAGCTCTGAAATAGCTTATTTCCATTTTCCTTCTCTTTTGCTAAAAGGTCCCTAACAGGGGATAACTGCTTTTCTGAAACTTATTCTCTCTCTCTTTCTTTCTCTCATGTTTAAAGTCTAACTCTTTATCTCTTTTTTTTTTTTCTGGGAATTCTGCCAGAGAAGGGAGAGGAGTCACAGTGGTAACTTCTGATAGTTGCTTCTTAGTGCCCTGCTTTTATAACTTTCCTAATTACTCCTCAACTTGTCAAATTCTTTCATTTATATATTTACCATTCCTACTTCTGGGAATTAAGAACAACATAAATGTGCTTGAGCTAAAAAAATTTTCTAACACCTGTTATTTTGTTTTTGTAGTTTTTTTTTACTCTTTTTATTTATTTTATATTATTTTAAACCCTATTCCTCCCACCTGGAGCAGCTCTTGGCTGTGAACAAATTTACATAACCCATATTCCTCGTGTCTTGAGGGATTCCTTGAGATTCCTTTAAAAACAATTCATATTTACTTAGTGCTTGTCCCATAGTCTAGCCACTCTTCCTACCTTTCTCGGATCTGTCTCACAGTGTGGGTGACATTGTGGCGATCTCTGTGTGGATCTTCACTCACTTCCTAATGAAGTGGCGATCCAGTGCGAACCCTCACGCACCTCCTGAAGAGGCGGCGGTTCAGTGCGAGCCTTCACTCACTTTTTGACAAAGCAGTGGCTCAATACGTACCTTCACTCACCTCCTGAAGAGGCAGCGGTTCCATGAGAGCCTTCACTCACTTCTTGACGAAGTGGCGGCTCAGTGTGAGCCTTCACTCACTTTTTGACAAAGCTGCAGCTCAATGCGAGTCTTCACTCACCTCTTGACGAAGTGGCAACTCAGTGCAAACCTTCACTCACTTCCTGATGAAGCAGCGGTTCAGTGCGAGCCTTCACTCACTTCTTGATGAAGCAGTGGCTCAATGAGAAGAGTGGTCTCTCTCAGACCCCAAACCCAGAGCCCCACATTGGATGCCAGTTTTCCCTGACCTTCAGGGAAAATCAGTGGGGACCCAGGGCAGGAGAGAGAGAGTGGGAGGGACAAGAGACATGAAGAATGAGAGCAAGTCAATCATACTGATCAAGCTCTCAAAACTTTATTCAGGAGTGGCAATATAAGCATAAGCAAGAGGAGGCTCCAAGGGAGGGGGGAAGAGCCTGGGGGCTCTCTGAAGGTCAGGTGGCAATCTTCAGCTCCTGGAACCAACGGTCACAGTGTCCTCTTTTCCCATAAACATTCTTATTGTTATGACCACGAATGTTCTCTCAGGATTGTTTACGTAAGCTAGAAAATATCCACAAGGCCATGGCTGAGGCCATGGCTCCCAGCAATTAGGAAGGTTAAGAACCTTTCCTGTACAGTATTAAGCTACTACAATGAGGAGTGCTTATTTTGCATTAATTTGTACCTTGGTTTCTTATAAGGGCATACTTGGTCAATCATTCAGGTGGCTCTTTTTAATGACAGGAACTTTGATTTCAAGAGGGAGCAAGGTAGATACATAGTAGTTGGAAGGAAGAATGATGAGAGGGAATGGTATAATTATATTTTAATTTTTAAAAAGAATAGTTTTTACAATAGAAACATTTTATTTTTGGTGCTTACTGTTGTACTTGGCACCAAGTAGAAAGATACGTCCTCCTTCAAAAGAATGTATCACATCTGGATAGATTCGGGTACTGTTGCTGTTGAGGTAATACAGAAGGTATATGTGGAAAATCAGTCATATTTCCCTCCACACTATATATTCTGTTGTTCATTAGAGAAGGAATAACTTGTTGTCATTCACTTTGTAGGAGCTGTAAACAAAGGCAAGTTTAACACAGCATACTGATTGCTCTTTTACAACCATTCATTCAACAAGTATAGTTGCTATCTTTGGTGAGGCTGTAAAGAGAATGAAGCAAAGATGGTAGAACATGTCAACATCTTCCAGAAACCTCTACAGAGTGTGGCTTCTTAACTGGGCACCATGTTACTCACCAGTTGTATCTAGTGGGGGAGAGATTAGAAATGCTGTTATACAACCTATAATACAGAGAATAGCCACAATAATAAAAGTTTTCTGGTTCAAAATGTCAAGAGTGCTGAGATTGAGAAAAATCTGTTCTAAGTTACACTGTTCTGGTGATATATACTGCTCTAAGTATCTCCCAGGAATAGTCACCTGCTGCTACTGAGTTCTACAGTTTGTGCTACTCTGTCTGTCTGTATTGTCTAGTACCTTCAGACTAGATGAGATACTCCTTTATTTTCTACCCAAAGGAGATTCATCTTAGGACTTTCAGGAAATCAAACTTTTATTTCTTTCTATGGGGCTTTTTAGTTCTTTGCTTAAAACCAACCTTACTCCACCACTCCAAGGAGCAAAGAGCAACACCAAATGAGTATTAGTTATTTTTCTTGTTGCTGTGACAAAATATCCAATCAAAGCCAAGTTAAGGAAGGAAGGGCTCATTTGGGCTCACAGTTGGAGAGTACAATACTTTGAGGTGTGAAAGTCCTTATAGCAGGAGCTTGAGGTAGTTGGTCACATTTCATTCACAGTTAGGAAGGTGATGTGTGCTTGGGCTCTGCTTGTTTTCTTCCTTCTGTTCTGTCTATGACTCCAGCCTATGGAATAAGCAAACCCAAATTTCGGGTGAGCCTTCTCAACTCAGTTAACCTAATATAGATCTGTCACGAAGGTGCTCATCCTAGGTGATTCTTAGTTCCATGTAATTGGCAAAGGATATTAGTCATCACAGCATGTAAGTTAAACTTGACTTCAAAACTCCAGCACAAAAAGACTAATAGTGGACCTAGGCACTCATAGTTCTAAATTGAATGACTGTCACAAATCCATTCAGAGTGGGAAAATATTTCTTCATTTTTAAAAAGAATAATTTTCTATTTTGTGTTTCGAGAAAAAACACAGACATATATATATATATATATATATATATATATATATATCAATTCAAATTCAACAATGAGTATGGTTTTAGTATATGTCACATCTATAAGATACAGTGCCATAAGACCATATTTCAGATACACTATGCTAAAATATTTATTTGAAATTTAAATTCACCTGGATATTATGAATTTTGTTGTGGTTTTGTTTGTTTGTTTTGTTTTGTTTTGTTTTTTGGCTCAGTCTGGCATCTCCACACACACACACACACACACACACACACACACACACACACTTTTTTTAACATTTAGAGAAGCGCCAGTCTCTGAATTCTTTCTCTTAATGGTGCCTCCTTGCCAGTCTTCCATTTCTTGACTGAGATACCCTAGCCTCTTCTCCTTAAGTTAGAAATAACTTTCCTCTGTATCTTATCTTGGTGGTACTAAGATTGAATTTAGGGCTTTTCACATGCTGAACAAGCACTCAAACACTTGAGCTCTATTCTTAATTTTCTTTTTACTTTGTGAAACAATTTTTCCCAGACAGGCCTCAGACTTACTCTACATCCCAGGAAGGCTGTGGGGATTTTGCTCACTCTACCTCAGCCTTCCAAGAAGTTTGAATTACACAAATGATCCATCAGTATTTGCCTCTTGTGGTAATGTAGTCCACTAGCTGTGTGTCTCAGTTACTTTTCTAATGCTGACTCAAGTCATGACCAAGGCACCTTATAAAAGAAAGCCTTTACTTGAGCTTATAGTGTCAGAGGCTTAGAGTCCATAATCATAGGTTAAAGTCATGGTGACAGGAACAGCTGACAACTTGCATTCTGATCTGCAAGTAGGAGGCAGATAGAAATAGGTGGGGGGATTGCTGGAGCATTTTGAAGCCTCCAATCTCACCTCCAGTGACACATGTTCCCTCAAAAGGCAATACCTTTTCATCCTTCCCAAACAATTCTACCAATGGGGACTAAGTATTCAAGCATATTACCATATAGGAGCCATTCTCAATCAAACCACCACTCCAAATAACTGTGACGTATTTTCAAAATCTATCCTCCAGAAATAGATTAATGGTGAGTATTGGAACAGAGATAGGCATCAAAAACCTTTCATAAAGCCCTACATTGGGAAAATGAATGAGATCAATCTGCTTTTAAAAATATTTTGCTTTACATGTATGAATAAGGAAATGATTTAATTCCTTATACAATGTTTTTATACAGCAAATTTTCCTTGCACAGCATCTGATTTAATTTGCTAATGCAATTATGACATTTTTCAAAAATATGGATGTAAAGGATGTAGAGGAATATGGTTATGGAAGATAAGATGAGAAAAAGAAATCTGGGAAAAGTATAAAAAACTTAGCAGAAAGTCATGAGCAGCAAATGACTCAGAGAAAGCTTAGTCCTTCAAAAATTATTATTTATAAGAAACAAAATAAATTTAGAGAAATCTGTCATGCTCTTTATTCAAAAGAATTATGTAAATAGAATATTGCATTCACTAAATATTTGCTAAAGTAAAGACTTAGTCCCCATTCTCAAGGACCTTCTAAACAATAAAAAAAGAAAAAGAAAAAGAAAAGAAAAACGAAAACAGAAGTAAAGCAGATAAATGGTGGGACATGCTACCCCTGTAAACAGAAGTCCTTACAATTAAAATAATTAAACAGCTATGTTTCAGGTTGTGTATGTCTTTTAATAGCATATGCACCAAGTTACAGGAGGTCAGGATAGACATCTTGGATGATAAAGCTACATGTTTAAAAGAGCAAAGATAATTGCCAAAGATAATTGACCTGCCAGTTAGGTCACGTCAATTGTGGGAAAGGTCCAGAGAAGAGAACAAGCAACTGAAATTCAGAGGTAGTAAAGGGTTGATTGTAGAAAGAATTAATTTCAAGTCTAAGACATGGGGCCATGCCAAGGTCCATTAGAGATGTGTCCATTTAGGGGCACTAATATGCTCCTTTCACTCAAAAAGGTGATTTAGATAGCTGGGTTGGAATGTTTGACACTCCCTGAAAAAACAATTTCTTAAAAGTAAATGACTTTCTCAAATCAGTCCCAAATAAGACTGGAGTGAAGATGATAGGGGCTTTGGGAAATCCATCATGAAGCAAAATTGGCTTGTTAATGACAGCTGTTCCAATAATTAAGTTCAGCGTGATGATTCAATTTAAACTTAACAAAGTCAGGTTTTACATTTCAGCTTCTTAATGGCTTCCACTCGTTCAATACACCAGGATAACTTGGTTTTGGTATGTGACACTGCCACTCTTGTTTAGTCAACACTAAGACAACAAACCAGAAGAAGAATGTCCATTCTTGGATTCTTGCTAAAATAATCAAACCACTAATGACTTAATCTCAAGGAACTGGAAGAAGGTGTGTCCAATGAACACATCCATTGCCATTAGTAATTGTTATTATGGGCTAACTCTTATTTTTCAAATAGACCAATAGGCTTTTGAATTGTATTGAAACAAATACGCATATACACAAACTCCTTTCTGCAAATGCCACTCTCATAAAAAACAGGAGTGTATTGTACAGATGCATTTTTTTCAACATATGCTTGTCCTAGACTAGATAAATCCTCTCCTTTACATTATCTGTCAGAGACAAAAGACTGCTGCCAACATAGTGATCCATAGTGCATTGATGGCTTAAAGCCTGTATTCTTTTTAGGCACAGGTGTTTTCAGAGACAAGGATTTGGTCTAAAAGCATCTTTGTTCTCAGATTTACTTTCTGGATTCCTTTATAGAAAGCTGGCTTTATGAAGCAAAGAGAAAACAAAGGTGGCAGCAGATGAAGGTTTGATACTATCTTCAGGATCACAAAATGTCTGAAGCAGAAAAATAAAATGTAATTCTGATTGTCACCAAAGGATTTAATCTTTGGTTAACACTTAGGAAACCAAAGTCCCCTTATTCTTTTATTTTCATTGCTGTTTGAAATGTTCACTTGCAAAGCATCATTCTCTTAGAATCTCCTGAAGAATCCTGTGATGTGTGTGGAAGAACCCTTAAACATCTGGTATTAGAAGTGTTGAATGACTGAATTAGAGCAGAGAGTAAGTGGGGGAAATCACTGGCTTTTACTGAATCCCTATATTTTAAAACTTAATTTATCTATATTTTCAGAGTTGAGTTGAGTTGTCAAGTTGACACGCAAAACTATCCAGTACATTACCCTATAAAAAAATCACAGAATTTCTCATAATATTTAAGTTTGCAATTCTTTGTTGAGCCATGTCCCTTGATATCTTAGGGCATATGTAGCCTATGTACCACAGATTGTGTATATCTGAGGAGAATGTTCATACTGATATGAGGAAGCACAAGTCAGATATCTGGAAAGGAATTCCTGTCCAGCATGAACAGTGCCCACCATGCTAGGCACCACATAAGTACAAACACTTCAAATGATTTCACTACATACTACCTGATGAGGATTGCTTAAGGCTCTAAACAAATGCCAACTGAAAAGCCTAGTTTATCCACAAAGCCAGCAAGGTAGAAATATATGGTTTAAAATTACTTCCTGTCATGGTAGTTTATCGTCCTGCTCTGGTTAATTGGGACAGTTCTTAAAAGTAACTTCAACACAAGTGCTTGGTGGTAACCAAAGAAAGACTATATAAAGATAGATATAGAGATAGGTCATATAGAGATTGATATAGAGATAGCTCATGGCCACAGCTTAGCTGTGAGGCTGCCCGGGTCTGACCCATGCTGGGTAATTACTTGTCCTTTCCAAACTTAGTGATTTGTTTATAAAAGGTGTATGGTCATAGTATACATCTCCTTGTGCTTTGATTTTAGGCTACAAATAAATTCACATCAAGTGGCTAGCATACTGCCTGTCAAGTGGTAAAAAAAATCAAATAAGCTCAATGGGTTTTAATTATTAACCGTATTAGTCGACAGAAATGCAAAGGCTCTGAGGAGAAAATAACTTGTTTATTTATTTAGATCTATGGTTTGTATATTTGGACAATTTACCTTGCTGATTATAGTGGGCTGACAGACTCTCTGGAAAAGAATCATCTCTATGAGTTGAAACATGGAAAAAGAGCAGGCATACTCAAAGATTTGTTAGAGGGAATGAGATACTCTGTCTTATATGAGTGAAAAGCTTAATATTTCTTCTAAAAACCAACCAATAGAAAAGCAAACACAAAATCGAGTCTTAATGCATCTGTGGCAAAGTTAAGTCCACTGGGTGCTGGGTAATGTATACTGTACATTCCAGGAATGGTGCTGCCTTGGAAATTTATTATGTGTAACATTTAATAAAGGGAAGAGCTTAACAAAGCACCCTGGAGACTTACGTTCTAATTGAGTATCTGCTTTGATGTCTGACTTAGGGCAAGTCACTGGAGTTCTGTCTCTTATTTCCAACTATTATGAAACAGGATTACAAGCACATTTGTAGCACTTTCAGACACTAAAAACTAAAGGGGGAGGGTAGAGCATCTGAAAATATGGATTCATAAAAGAAAATGGCCAGAAGGTTTGCTGGTAATGCTGTCCCAAGTACCTCTGGTTTTCAGCAGGAAAACAAAGTATGAAGGATCATGATGGCACCTAAGCTAATGATATGGACACCTTCTCAGCACTGACTTATTGACACCACAGTGTTTAGAGACTAGAAAGGATCATCTTGTCTGTAAAATGATGTGCTATTTGCCATATGCTCCTTATACCACTTATATGGTATATCACATACAGTTCACATACTACATCCAGGTACACTCACACTGGCATATCATTAAAAACAAAACTAACAAACAAAATCAGAGGAAGTCATGTTCACTCAACTTTGTTCAAATCCACACATCTGTGGTCAATGGTTTGACACCTGTGCTGGTGTTAGAAATTCACCCCATAAAAGGTTAAGAGAATGAAGCATGTTTCACTAGGTGGGAAAGATATGCCTACTATAAATAATAATAAGATGGTGTTGAATTCAGAGACTATTTCACTTCTACTTTGTCATTCTAAATCAATTGTTTACAATATTTGGTTTTCTTCTACCAATATTTGGGTTCCTAGCTCTCTCCCCAATCTACATGCTTCATAGTCCAGGGTAACCTTGAACTCAGTATGCATTTTAGGCTGCCCTCAAAATTGCAGGAATCCTCTTGCTTTAGTCTCTCAATTGATGAGATTAATGGCTTGAGTCATCTCATCTCGTTCCTGCTCCCCAAATCTTGAGTTGATATTTAAATCACTTTTGGTAGTATGATACTTTGTTCCAAGTTGGGTACATTCTTCAGAATCATTTAAAACCTTTCCATACATAGTTACTTAGGTGACTGGAATAAATAGAAGTTATGTGGTTGTATAACTGAGTTCTTAATACTCTAGTCTGTGTTGACCAAAATGTTATGCAATGAGCCTCATGTTTTCAGTTGTCCGGGGTCTTTTTACTTATTTCATGATTTTCTGTAGTGATAGAGATTAATTCCAATGTTTGTGTTGCTTTTAGATTACATGCTTTTAGTTCTGTGGATTTCAGTTTGTCTTACATGTCCTCCATGGACCAGTTGCAGCAACACCCACTTGCTTTATGCAAATGTAGTCCTGAGTCTGCTTTGCAGTAAGAGGCCACTGATGTGTTAACACACTGCAATGTATGTAACCTTAGGGTTTTAGAAGAAAAGTATTCTACTTTGCTTCCCTCAAGTATGGAGATGTAATATGGAGTGTATAAGATACATAGGGTCAGTTTCAAACTACGTAAATTTGTTCAAACAGTCTAGCAGCATCTTTAGTTTTCACTTTTAGGCCTAGTCCAGGCACTGTTCTAAGCATGGAAGTTTTGCATAGAGGAGCCTTTTGAAGTCATTAATTCTAGCCACTGTATGCACAGGAGAACACTGGTAGGTAGTTAAGTGACCGGCAGAGGACGACTTGACCAATAATGGGATTAAAGCCATGACTACAGATCTAGGTTTTTGCCTTCTCAACATTTACCTTTTAGATTATTTCTTCCAATATTCCCACCTTTTTGTAAACAAGAAATAAAACGGAGGTTGTTTGATTTCTGGTTAAGGAAATGACAAGTGGAGTGTATTAGCCTGGTGGGAAAGGATCTTCACTCTTGTGAAAAGAAAAACAGATCCCATGCAGAAAATACTAAATGAGTCTAGCTTTGTTTTAAAAATAAACTCACATGACTGCAGAAGCACCTGTGATGCTATGTCACATCTTTTCACTTGTCTGGAGTCTTATATATTTCTCTTTTTACTTATTTCATGTTTTTCTGTAGTGATAGAGATTAATTCCAATGTTTGTGTTGCTTTTAGATTACAAAGTCATGCCTATGCCCATTTTGACACAATAAATGCAGGAGGTCATTTGGGTTTTTTTTGTTTGTTTGTTTTGTTTTATTATTTGTTACTATTTTCTGTTGTCATTTCAATGGCAACCTTTAAGAGGAAATTCACGACCAGCTTTCAGAATTTTTGCAAATATTCTTATGTGGAATTTTAGCATCTACCACATGGGAAAATAGCTGTAATTCCGATGAAATAGGATTTCAGGAAATACAATTTACCAAAAGGGATCACTCAGGTAATTGAGATGAGCTTAGCATTGTGTCAAACCTGTCATAACTAGCACTTAAGTACTCCAATTGTTTGTGTGTAGAGTGACCTAGTTACAAGTGTGACCTGCCTTCACTCTTCATGTTCAGAGGTCAAGGTTGAGGCTGGAAAGACTTTAGATTCTTATACAACATTAATTTCTTCTTTTTATTTTATTTATGCTTTGAAATTACAATGACATCACCCTCCCTTCATTAACCACCCACAACCTGGTCTCAATTTTATGACCTTTTTCTTTGTTAACACACACACACACACACACACACACACACACCCTTCTAACTAAACAAATACAACCTGCTCAGTCCTTACAGTGTTACCTGTATATGTATATATGATCATATCATGATATCAGGGCTGATCACTTAGCAATGTATAACCAAATGGATGACTTTTCCCCAGGAAACACTATGTTTCCTGCTCTCAGCATTCTCCAGTTGCCCATAGATTTTTGCCTAGGGTTGAGTCCATGGGTGATGTTTTTTCTTTTTTTCATTGAGGGTGTTCCAGGGCCTTGTATATACTCGACCACTGAACCACACACCCAGCCATTTGTGTTTTGGGTTGAATCATTAGAAACTTGCCTGGTGTGGTGGTGCACACCTTCAATCCCAGCATTCAGGAAGCAGAGGCAGGTGAATCCCTATGAGTTTGAGGCCAGACTGGTCTACACAGTGAGATCCAGGACAGCCAGGATTGCAGAGTGAGACCTTGTCTTGAAAAAGGCAAGAAAAGAAAAGAAAAGAAAAGAAAAGAAGAGAAAAGAAAAGAAAAGAAAAGAAAAGAAAAGAAAAGAAAAGAAAAGAAAAGAAAAGAAAAGAAGGGAAGGGAAGGGAAGGGAAGGGAAGGGAAGGGA
>NW_018392154.1:27806-29374 GCF_900095145.1 Mus pahari | reverse complement strand
GAGACACGAGCTCTGGGGGTAATGGTTAGTTCATATTGTTGTTCCACCTATAGGGTTGCAGACCCCTTCAGCTCCTTGGGTACTTTCTCTAGTTCCTCCATTGGGGGCCCTGTGTTCCATCCAATAGCTGACTGTGAGCATCCACTTCTGTGTTTGCCAGACACTGGCATAGCCTCACAAGAGACAGTTATATCAGGGTCCTTTCAGCAAAATCTTGCTGGCATATGCAACAGTGTCTGCATTTGGTAGCTGATTATGGGATGGATCCCTGGGTGTGGCAGTCTCTGGATGGTCCATCCTTTCATCTCAACTCCAAACTTTGGCTCTGTAACTCCTTCCATGGGTGTTTTGTTCCCAATTCTAAGAAGGAGCAAAGTGTTCACACTTTGGTCTTTGTTCTTCTTGAGTTTCATTTGTTATGAAAATTGTATCTTGGGTATTCTAAGTTTCTGGGCTAATATCCACTTATCAGTGAGTTACATATCATGTGAGTTCTTTTGTGATTGGGTTACCTCACTCAGAATGATACCCTCCAGATCCATCCATTTGCCTAGGAATTTCTTAAATTCATTGTTTTTAATAGCTGAGTAGCACTACATATATAAAGAACTCAAGAAGGTGGACTCCAGAAAATCAAATAACCCCATTAAAAGTGGGGCACGGAGCTAAACAAAGAATTCTCAACTGAGGAATATCGAATGGCTGAGAAGCACCTAAAAAAATGTTCAACATCCTTAATCATCAGGGAAATACAAATCAAAACAGCCCTGAGATTCCACCTCACACCAGTCAGAATGGCTAAGATCAAAAATTCAGGTGAAAGTAGATGCAGGCGAGGATGTGGGGAAAGAGGAACACTCCTCCATTGTTGGTGGGACTGCAAACTTGTACAACCACTCTGGAAATCAGTCTGGCAGTTCCTCAGAAAAATGGACATACTTGAGGATCCAGCAATACCTCTTCTGGGCATGTATGCAGATGTTACAACTGGTAATAAGAACACATGCTTCACTATGTTCATAGCACCCTTATTTATAATAGCAAGATGCTGGAAAGAACCCAGATGTCCCTCAACAGAGGAGTGGATACAGAAAATATGGTACATTTACACAATGGAGTTCAATAGCATTCTTGTTGCTGGCCCTTGGAGTGACATTGTTCCTCTCCCTCTACTTGCCGAATACTTCTTAATGAGATAGCTTGGTTTACGTCTGTTGTCAAACATTGGATCCAAGTTTGCGGGTTTTGAGTGTGTTTGTTTGTTTGTTTTACTGTTTATTTATTTATTTATTTATTTATGTATTTATTTATTTTGAGGCGAGGTTTCTTTGTGTAGTCCTGGCTGTCCAAGAACTCACTCTGTAGACCAGGCTGATCTTGAACTCACAGAGATCCACTTGCTTCTTTCTCCCAAATATTGGGATTGAAGGCCTGTACCACCTCTGTCCAGCTGCCCTGCTGGACAAGTGTTTCTTTTTTTCTTTTTCTTTTTCTTTTTCTTTTTCTTTTTCTTTTTCTTTTTCTTTTTCTTTTTCTTTTTCTTTTTCTTTTTCTTTTTCTTTCTCTTT
>NW_018392154.1:0-27541 GCF_900095145.1 Mus pahari | reverse complement strand
TTCTTTTTCTTTTTCTTTTTCTTTTTCTTTCTCTTTCTCTTTCTCTTTCTCTTTTTCTTTTTCTTTTTCTTTTTCTTTTTCTTTTTCTTTTTCTTCTTCTTCTTCTTTTTTTTTTTCTTTTTTTGCTTTTTCGAGACAGGGTTTCTCTGTATAGCCCTGGCTGTCCTGGAACTCACTTTGTAGACCAGTCTGACCTCGAACTCAGAAATCCACCTGCCTCTGCCTCCCAAGTGCTGGGATTAAAGGTGTGTGCCACCATGCCCAGCTGGGCAAGTGTTTCTTATTAGAAAAGTCACACCATTTGTTTCTTGAGAGTTTTGTTAGAACACATATTTAGCATTTTCCAGTCTCTCTCCCTCTCCCTCTCCCTCTCTCCCCCCTCACTTCTCTCAGTTTCCCTGATTTAAATTTTCTGCTTCTTTAACTTTCTTCCCATTTTTAAACTTTCTTTTCTAAAGCTATTTCATGTTATATTTTTCTCGTTTCCATCTAATAATTTAAATTATTTCTATTGCTTCATTTTTCATTTTAAATTCTGAAAGTCTTCCTTTTTCATAACATTTATTCTTGTTTTGCTATTTTTCTAAATGCATTAACATGTGTAGTTCTCTTCTTTGTATGCAGTCTTATTTTGCTCCATTTATTTTTCTTTTACACTATCTTTGATACCACATGCCCCCTCCCTCAAATGTTTGGCACCTTTGGCTGCTGTGTAAGAGAGGGCATGATAGTGGCAGGAAACCCTGAGCTCATGGTGAAGTTGGTTATTCTGGGTTTCTTTGAAGAGACCCAGAGGTTTTTGTTTGTTTGTTTGTTTGTTTGTTTGTTTTTTCAACTTTTTTTATTAGATATTTTCTTTATTTACATTTCAAATGCTATCCTGAAAGTTCCCTATATCCTCCCCCCGCCCTGCTTCCCTACCCACCCACTCCCACTTCTTGGCCCTGGCATTCCCCTGTATTTTGGCATATAAGTTTGCAAGACCTAGGGGCTTCTCTTCCCAATGATGGCTGACTAGGCCATCTTCTGCTACATATGCAGCTAGAGACACAAGCTCTGGGGGTACTGGTTAGTTCATATTGTTCCATCTATAGGGTTGCAGACCCCTTTAGCACCTTGGGTTCTTTCTCTAGATCCTCCCTTGGGGGCCCTATGTTTCAACCTATAGATGACTGTAAGCGTCCTCTTCTGTATTTGTCAGGCACTGGCATATAAGACAGCTATATCAGGGTCCCTTCAGCAAAATCTTGCTGGCATATGCAATAGTGTTTGGGTTTGGTGGCTGATGATGGGATTGATCCCAGGGTGAGACCCTGAGTTTTATTGGGAAGATTCTGGGCTTGCCTATTAGATATCCTTCTCTTAAGCTATCAAGATTTCTCTGTGAAGACATTTACATTAACATCTCCTGTGAGCTCAATGAGATTCAGTACTCTAGAAGCTGTGTGTATGAAGTTGGCTGAAATTGCCATGTTGATGTCTCAGTATTTAGAAGAGACAAGTTTGTCAGATGCATTCTTTTTAATTGCTGCTTTTTTTTTCTTCACCTGGAGTTCCCTACTTTGGGTAGTAGTGACACTTTTGGAACAATGACCATTTGCTATGGGTGGCTATGCAGAGCACTATAGTATGTACTTACTAGATACAGGTAGCATCCCTTCCTTTAGTTCTAATAATGAAAACGGTCTCCAGATATTGCTAAATGACTCCTGTAGGAAAAACTGTTCTTTGTTGAGAAGCATTGTTCTATATCTACCAGTTTGAAGGCTATCTACTTCTTTGTTAGCAATAAGCATTCTTTTTTGTTCTGGATTTAGTGAACATTATATCCATGCTTACTCAGAGGATCTGGGGTTTTAACTGTTTCTTAAATAAACATTCCACTAACCCTTCTGTCATTAGCATCACATTTGCACATTTTTGCTGCAGTACCTGGGCCAATCAATTCCTGAGCCTTTGGGATTTCCGTAATGGGTTTTCCCTTAGCTTTTTCCATTGCTGATTTAGGTTCCCACTTTTTTGAGCCTGCTAAATCAATTAGCATATCCATCTGTTCACCAGCTGCTGAAATTCTGGTCCTATTATCTTCTGTCTTTTTCTTTGTTGTACTGAGTTTCTGCCTTCGTTTAGCAAAGGTCTTTACAGTCATCAGAGTTAAAGGGGGATTTTAGGAAAGAGAAGAGTGTACATATATATTCCTGCTCACTGTCTTTAATGAAAAGCTGAGTTCATTATTTTCAAGTCATGGAAATGCAGTCTGTGGCAGGGGGCAGAATAGAACTGAGAATGGTAGTTTCTCTACAGAAAGAGGATTGCAAGGTACAAAGAGTAGGTAATACATACATTGCACCTACCATGTTCAAGACTTGGTGCATACTTACTGGATATGTGTTGAATAAATTAATTTTGGCTACTTTGTATGATAGTTTTATGACGTCAAATCAGTGGATAAAATTCTCTTAAGACCACACAATACATCATATTCCCACCAAATTAAACTGTTGGCATAAAAATAACACTTCAAGGGGAGAAAAGGAAGAGCCTATTCCTTAGCCTTCACTTTTGTCCTGTGGTAGGATTATTTTGTGGATAATTTTCTTTGTTCTCTAGAAGAGCACTTACCAAAGCAAGGAACTAGTATCTCTTTCATCTTCCAGGAGTGAGCTATTTAATCTAAATCTTTCCTGTATCAAAAAAGCAGAGGAGAACTGAATCTCAAGGAAGCAACTCAGTGTGGTGGTCCATGTAAACTGTCAATCCCAGTGGGTATAGCTTCAAACTGTTGCTGCTTGTATGACCCACCTTAATTCCTGTCTATTATGAAGGAGAGAATGCCTCTTTCTGTCTTACCCCTTTAACAATTCCAGGATCTATCTTCTCATAAGTTTATATTACCCTCCAATCAGTGAGAGGAATGGAAGGAGGAAAGATAAGTCTATTGACTTTAGCACAACATTTTAACCAACCCATGGAAACAAATTCAGGAGAGCAAATACAAAGTTATCACTGGCAAGGTTTTCACTTTAAGCCAAAATGCACTCATTTTCTGATTCATAATTGTGATTGTTTTTACTTCTTAACTTCTTCTTCCAAAAAGAGAGGAAGTGAAGGGGGGGGGAGAAGGAGAGAAAGGGAGAGAGGGAGGGTGAACAGATCAAAATACTGTTTGTAGGAAACTCCTGGCATGAACTATTCTAATTTTCTGTAACTAATACAAAATAGAACTTTAAGTGTCCTCCCATTATCTTTTTATATAACATTTCTAATACATTTATAGCTTAAGTATTGAAAACACAGAAATTACTGATGTCCTTGAAAACATTTTAAGTCTCTATTTTCTGACATGCAATAGAATCTTATTGCTGCCTTCCCCAATGGTATATGTGGACACATAACCAAATTGGTTAAAAATAAATGAATGAAGATCCTTTAAGGTCGAATATCTTAGCATTACCTACACATTCCAAGTAGATTTTCTATCAGCTTGAGTTCTTACGTGATTTCAATGAGAAAAGAGCACAGCTAACTTATGTTGAATATATAATATGAGTGAGAATGAAATTTTTGTTGTATTAAGGACTTAGACATTGCAGCTGTTTGTTATTGCAGCATAATCTGGCGTCTACTGACTTATATATAACCGATGCTTAATGGAGCTGACTTCTTTGTTATTTATGTATTTATTTGCCAGTACTAGGGAACGAACACACAGCTTCACACAAGTTAGGCAGGCACTCCACACTTGCATACCACATTTCTGTGTATTACTAGAAACTTGGAGATTGAAGGTGCAAAGTGTGTTTAGAATAAGCATACAATACTTTTCTGTTTATATCTGACTTAATTTACTTAAAGATTTCAAGGTTCACTGTTGTTGTATCCTGCATTAGCTTCTACCTTTTGAAGTTTGAATAGAACTGATCATATTGCATTGATATGTATACCACTTGTTGTTTATCTATTTATCTTTCAATGGATTATTGTGAGATTTCCACATTTTATCTATAGTTAATAATGTTGATAGGAGCATGTGTACAGTTATCTGTTTGAGTTCATTTTTAGGTTGTTTGTGTATAGTATACCTAGAGGTGGATTTGCTGGATCATATGGTAATTCTATTTAACTTTTAAAAACACTTCTCATGATGGCTGCACCCCACAACATCTTTAACCGAAGTGCATAGGGGCTGTAATTTCTCCACATCTTTAACAATACTTATTTTCTGGTTTTCTTTTTTCTTTTTCAAACAAAGCCATAACAAATGGACATTAAGTGTTATGGTGATTTTGATTTGTATTTCCAGAATTATTAATATTATTTATCTCTACTAATGTGCTTTGTTTCTCTTTTTCTTTGGTTTCTTTTGCTCTGTTTTTTCATTGTGTTTCTGAGGTCATATTTTAATTAAAACATTTCTCTCTGCCTTTTCTTTTTCACAATCCTCTCTGCTCTCTTTCAAATTCATTCCTCTTTTTTGTGTATGTGGTTATTACTGATTTATCTTCTTAAAAAGATGTTTGTTCAAATCCTTAGCCTATTTTTAAATTAGTCTTTCCTTTTTTGCTCAGATTCTTCTTCTTCTTCTTCTTCTTCTTCTTCTTCTTCTTCTTCTTCTTCTTCTTCTTCTTCTTCTTCTTCTTCTTCTTCTTCTTCTNTTCTTCTTCTTCTTCTTCTTCTTCTTCTTCTTCTTCTTCTTCTTCTTCTTCTTCTTCTTCTTCTTCTTCTTCTTCTTCTTCTTCTTCTTCTTCTTCATCTTCTTCTCCTTCTTCTTTTCCTTATTCTTCTCCTTCTTCTCCTTCTTCCTCTCCCTCTCCCTCTCCCCCTCCTCCCCCTCCTCCTTCTTCTTCTCCTTCTCCTTCTTCTCCTTCTTCTTCTTCTCCTTCCCCTTCTCCTTCCCCCTCCCCTCCCCTTCCCCCTTCCCTACTCCTCCCCTCCTCCCCTCCTTCTCCCCCTCCTCCTCCTCCTTCTTTTCTCCTCCTCTTCTTCCTCCCCCTCCTTCTCTTATTCCTCTTCCTTCTTCTTTCCTTCTTCTACAGCTGTATGTGTCTATGTATGTACATGCACACGTGTAATGTGGATGTCCCCAGAAGACACTAGAGGGTGTTTTATTCTCTGGAACTGGAGTTACGGATGATTGTAATCTGCCTTATATGGGTGCTGGGACCCAAGCTTGTCCTCTGGAAGAACAGTGCCATTTCTTCACTACTGACTCAATTCTCTAGCTCCATGGATATTCATTATACATTCTGGATATTGACTCCTTATATAATACATACAGTATGCTCCATATCATGTAATTTTATGACACTGTTTTGAGAATGACATGGAAAGAATATCCAACAAGATAAAAATAGTTTAGATCACATCAAAGTTCTGCAAGCTTTTAGTGCATAAAAGGACAGTATTAATAGAATAAAAGCCTAACCACAGAATAGGGTAAATTTTTTGCATCTCATTATTCTCTATGAACTTAAAAATAGTCTTTTTTGTTTCTAAAAAGCCTCCTGAATTTCCTGGGCTTTACTCTTTTTCTCCATTCCTTGTATTATCTTCTTTAAAACTGCATATTGGTGTATAGAAATATTCATCTCTTGTACTACATGAAAATATACAGTCCTTGAATTGCACATGGTTAAGGTTAAGCATATCTTTGGAATTTATTTTGTTTATTGTTGCAACAACATAGAGATCTTTTTGTAAAAAAAAAATGCTGCCAGGGTATGATTTAATAGTCCAGGTTTTATTTCCCATTAAATACTTACATCACGATGCAGACATAGAAATAGGAAAACTGATCACCTAGAGGTCTAGCAGTGAGTAGAATTTAAACAAAGCCACAATGTCCAGTAGAATGTCTTCTTCCTGTTTTACTCTTTAAAAGTCAAATTCCAAGGTTTTTGTGTCTTTGTGCTAAAAAGAAGAAAGAAAGAAAAATTTAAAGTACGTTTCATTTCTGTGGTTTTATTGAGCCCTTTATCCAGTGATACAGACATTATAATTCTTTTTTTTTAGGATTAATATTTTTAATGTCAGATTTACAACCTATTCAGTATATTCCATATATTCTCATATATTATACAATTGCTGTTTAAGTTGTTAATAATTAATGAATGATTCAAGCCATCAATATAAATAGGAATTGTACTGTTTTACTGTACTACTGATATCAGAAATTACAGGTTATTGAATCCTGAATATCCCCGCTCTAAATGCTTCCTAACTTATGTAATATTTTTTGGGTTTTTTTGTTATTATTATTGTTATTATTTTTTATTATTATTATTTTCTTTATTTACATTTCAAATGCTATCCCGGAAGTTCCCTATACCCCCCCCCGCCCCTGCTCCCCTACCCACCCACTCCCATTACTTGGCCCAGGCCTTCCCTTGTGCTGGGTCATATAAAGTTTGCAAGACCAAGGGGCCTCTCTTCCCAGTGATGGCCGATTAGGCCATCTTCTGCTACATATGCAGCTAGAGACACAAGCTCAGGGGGTACTGGTTAGTTCATATTGTTGTTTCACCTACACGGTTGGAGCCCCCTTCAGCTCCTTGGGTACTTTCTCTGGCTCCTCCATTGGGGGCCCTGGGTATATGCCCAGAAGAGGTATTGCTGGTTCAGCTGTAAATAAAGTTTGAGAGATTTATTAGGTTTAATATTGAAATGGAAATAACCTCATGAAGTCATATCCTTAAATGGAATTTTTTCTAATTCTGTCACTAAACTTTAGTGACTTAAGTGATTTGACAGCTTACTCTTTGTACACATGTATAATTATTTAATATGGTTATCAGATACCTGGATACTAACTCTATTGTCTATCAAATTGACATTTTATATATGAATTTATATTTTGATGGAGGAAAGGCCAAGTGAGTTTGAAACATTTGAATTTTACTGGAAAGTTGGGTATGGGGAGGGCTTTATTATAAATCCATGGTGAATACTTAAAAGAAGACAAATTAGTATAAATGTACAAAGATAAGTCATAACAAAATATTAGGAATGATAAGAATAGGAAATGTCCTATTTTATTTTATTACACAGGGGAGTTTTTAATTTAATGGGGTGTTCTATACTTTTATGAAGCATATCCTTACTTTTAAAATATTATTTTCCTAGTAGAAAAGGTTGTACAAGCATTAGGGCTTAAATTTGGATATCTAGTACTTTTGATAGCTTAAAAAACAAAAGAAAAATTAATGTGGTTTTTTAAAAAAGCCTATTGGTAGGAGTAGACAAAGACAGGAGAGTGATGAAAAAGAATGGGGTAATAATAAACAGAAATATATATATATATATATATATATATATATATATATATATATGAAATTCTCAAAAGATAAATAAATCAGTAAAATGCTAGATCTAAAAGGAGAGAGAAAGTCTTACTCGATATAACCATACTCAAGCACAGAAAAAAGAAATGAAAAAAGAAACCCTCTAGTAATCATTCAGTATTGTATAATGATGCACACACATCCTTATACCATTGTCAAAACCTACATAATATATAACACCAAAACTTTATATAAACTGTGGACTCTCAGTGATAATGATGTGTCAATACATGTTTATCAACTGTAAAATATGCACCAATCTGGTGGGCGGTGTTGAAATGAGAGCAGCTTTGTAAGGACAGTTGGCATGTTGGAAATCCTGTGCCTCCCAGTCTATTTGCTATGAACTGAAAATTGCTCTATAGCTAATATCTATTTTAAAATACCCACAAACACTTAGAATCTAACACTGATGTCATGCAAATGGGATTATTATCCATAGTGGTCTTTTTAAAGAGGATTTGAAATTGGAGGAAATAATGTATTTTGTATTATTACCTATTGCTTATTATGAGATATGGACGGTATCATTTGCCCTACAAGAATGAACTATTGGAATCCACTGTTACAATAGATGTAGAGATCCTGTGGAACAGGGTATGATTCATACAGTTTTCAGGAAAGGATGATAAAATGAAAATTTCTAAAAGAAAAAAAAAGACACTTAAAATGGGGAAGGAAAAGACAGTAAAGCCAAAGTATCTTAAGTGTTAGAAATTTCTTGCCGGGCATGGTGGTGCACACCTTTAATCCCAGCACTTGGGAGGCAGAGGCAGGCGGATTTCTGAGTTCGAGGCCAACCTAGTCTACAGAGCGAGTTCCAGGACAGCCAGGACTGCACAGAGAAACCCTGTCTCGAAAAACCAAAAAAAAAAAAAAAAAAAAAAAAGGAATTTCTTCAACCTTCATTTGAAAATAACCTGAGATTTTTATCTAGCAATGGTAGCAGAGCCAGGAGGATTGTGCCAAAATGGAGAAGACATAGGCTATTAAAATGACTATTTATTCAAATTCAAGACTTTCCATTCATGTCATCAGCATTCCTGAAATGAGATTATAGTCTTACTATTTGACATCTTGTTTCACAAAATGGCAAGATCTGGGTACCAGGTCAGGCACACTAAATATAAACATTGGAGACATAGTCTGTACTTCAAAATGGCCTATGGAAATAACTTAGACAGAGAGTCTTATCTTCCTTGGGAGAGTATCCAAACTTCCACTCTTTCCAACGAAATAGCTTTTAGGGTACTGAAATTGGAGTAATCAGAATTTCCCAGGGACATGTATAATATCAAAAGCTTCCAAGGGATTCTGGCACTTTGTCTCTTTAGTGGGGACAAATGCATCCTCTATGAATTACATCCCTTACCTACTTAATGACAAGATGACAAAAACAGAAATGATACTCTTTGATGCAGCTCAAATTATCTGGTTAGCAAAGTGTACTTTTTATAGAAATGAAAGCTAAATTTTTAAAATTAAGACATTATGATTGAAGTGATTATGGCCATATGTGTGTGTGTGTGTGTGTGTGTGTGTGTGTGTGTGTGTGTATCGATAAAATAATTCACCCAAATTCAGTGAATCTACTGGAGAACATTACTATATTCAGTAAAATACTGACAGTTCACTTGAAGAGAGATATAATCTGAGTACTAACATATATGTGAAATGCTAGTGACTCAAGCAACAATATGTTTTATATCCTGTGTCAAATATTCTTAATTTCCACAACTTTACAGAGTTGGGTACTGACATACTCAGCCAACTTAAGAAGCCTTTCATCCAACTTAACTAAGAAAATCCAATGTGTGTTTTCTACACTATACTAGAGCATCTATGATTAAATACCTTCCAATCTGATTTGGGAATCGAGGCACAAAAAAGATGGGGAAAAAGAACATTTCTTAGGCAATACAGACACTTCCATAAAACTCTCCTATGGCCTTCTTGTGGGACTAATTGCTTCTTTCTAGTTACTTCCATTAACATTTTATGAGCACTGTTATATGAGGACTGATTTTATTATTCTTAGAGGATTAGTGGGCCTCTGTTAGTTTGAAATGCCCTCAAAGTCATTGGCTGTGCCCCCATAGCCTGTGACACTGTGAGTCCTCACAGCTTTGCACTGTGTGTATGAGGAGATTTGCCAGAAATTAGCTAAGTAAGGTGACGATAATTACCTTGTCTTAGTGACCAGGCTATCCTTGCCTTCCAAATGCTCTTGGATGGCATCTACAACTTTCCCATAGTTTTCTCCTTTTTTTTCAACTTCCAAATGTACTTGATTTACCTTCTACTCCCCAAAGTTGTCTTTGATTTGCTTGAAACAAAGCACATTGCCCGAGACATTCCTCCACCTTCCTCTCAGGCTCTTCTTCCCATCACTTTTTTCCTCTCAGATATGGCACAATGGGAATCATTTAACGTAAAAGCACATTTTAAAATGCCAAAGCATGAAATTTATTGCTAGTTGACTCTGGGACCACATTCCACCTCTAACACCCAATATGTGACCTTGAACAAGTCAGTCCTTTTCTGGTCACCCACCTCGCCATGATGAAGCAGATACCACATGTAACTAAGAAAGTGGACATGAATTTGACTTTGTTCTCAGCCACATAAACTCAAGAAATAAGAACAAATACTAGAGTTGGCTATCTCAATAAATCTTACCTTAAAGTGGGAGAAAAGAATAAGGCTAAAGCTGTACTCTATAAAGAAGCAACTGTCTATTATATATGCCAGGAAAGGATGGTTGTTTTTATATTCCATGGCTTGGATTATATCTGTGGGATGATGCCTGTGTGGTTGTCTGAACTCAAATATGACCTGGATCTTATCATTTTCTATCATAGTCATGTAATGATCTTGTTTAATATTGATGCTTAATGGAATTGTTTAGGTTCATCCGTGAAACAACCATTGCTTTCTGGGACATTGCTCTGAGTACCCAGCAGCTCCAGGATGCCAGTGGTTACTTTTTCTTTATTGTTTCTATTACTATATATTAATGTGCAAAGTGATGAACTTCATAATAGAATTTTTTTGTTCAGAATTTTATACTCTGACCGTAGTCCGTCGTCATTACCAATTTCAGTGTCTTGCCTATGCTACTAATCCTCTTCTTGTTTCCAAATACTTTTCTCTCTTCCAATGAATGAACATATGCAACATAGGTTCCATGTGTATCCTGGGTTTACAGGCAATATGCCTGCCTGACCAATTTTTTTGAAATGTTTGTGATGACTACAGGAAATGTAACATTAGCAATGAGGCTCACATCATATTTCTCTTGGATGGATCTACTTTAAACTCAGGCCATTTCTACTTGTAGGATATTTATGTAAATAAAGTTTTATTGAAACATAGCCACACAACTTGATTATTCATTGCTTGTGATACTTTGTTTTTCATCTCCATGGTGATTGCAAAACCTTCATTTCCCTACTGACCTTTCAGTAATGGCTGAATCAATTAATTGACACAAAAATGGCATGGCCTGTGAAGCCCCAAGTATTTACCATCTGGCCCTTTGTTCTAGACTATCAAATAAAATTTGTGTTTTAAATTTATTAAATCCATTGAACATTTTTATATAATATATGTAATGATGTATATTCACCAGTAAATTGATATATTTAGGTTATTCCTATATTAAACTTCCCTAGTGAGCCAGTAAGGAATCTATTTACTGTGTCACCCAATATCCTTTTAAGAGTGGTTACTGATGTCCAGTGTAGTGGCTCATGCCTTTAATCCAAGCACTCAGGAGGCAGAGGCCACAGAATCTCTCTGAGTTCAAGGCCAACTTGATCTACAAATGAAGTTCCACAACAACCAGGGTTGTTACACAGGGAAACTCTGTCTTGAAAGCACCCCTCTCCAAAAAAAAGTGTGTACGTACTTCTCCTTCACTGATGATCTTCACCATTCAATGACATGACCTGTGGAGGGGGTAAATCATATCAGCACTTTTATTCATAGTCCTATCAGCTTTATATATATAGGAAGCTACTGTTCCTGCAGAAATCAGTGCCTTTCTGTGTGGAAAGTTTTTTCTACATTATCAGAGGAGCATATCTAACATGTGTTCTCCTTTCCTGAACTCGGGTGGTAAGCCAATTGGCACAAATGATTATTATATTCTTCATTTCTCTACTGACCTTTCATCTTTTCTGTTGTTGTCAATTATCCTTGTGAAGCATTACTCTTTTTGTGGGGGTGTGTATGTCACGAAAGCACGTTTGGTATCACATTGAAAATTATGGCCTCTAAGCCTTCTTAAATTACTCTTGAATAGTATTTTCTTGGAAGTCATTATGATTTTTGGTTCCTCCTAACCTTTGCCACTGGGGATCAAATAGCACAGCTCAACGTTTCCGTTGTTGCATTTTATAATGGTGGTAATGTAAGAATTTACTGGCGACTTTATACATAGAGACAAAAGCATGCCACTTTATGAAGCTATTAAACACCATGGATTTTCCCACATGAGAGATCAAGCTTATTGTATTTCCCTAGCTTCACAGCCATTATCCCCAGCCTAGCTCTATTGTGTGAGATGGTGTGGTTGGCCCAGCCAGCCTCTAACCAGAAGTTGTTAGCATCTTGACTGCAGCCAAGCCATCTAACCAAGGCATAGCTGCAGAGACAACATGCCCCTCTTTTCCCTGCTGCTTGTTAGTGTGGGACACCTGGCCTATAAGTAGGAAAGGTTATTAGATTCCCTTTTGACAATAGAAGCTTTTCAATGGCTAACAATGCATTCTAACAGCAGAGATTAAAGTGAAAAACATGACAAGCAGAGAGCAGTCTGCTATTGTGTGCAGACATCAGACATTTTTCAGCCAAAGAAGGCAATAAGCCGCACGATAAAAACTTGAACTTGAAACTCCTGGGGCTCGCCAATTAGATGCTTATCTCCTCTTTTATGGGTGAGGCTTTGTTTAAAACAAAATTTCTGAAGGGGAAAATATGGTTTCATTACCAAAATGCATTTGTTATGGAAATAGCAGGCTGGTAAAATACATGAGGAAAATGATTAACATGAAAAATGATTAAATAGTATACCTTTATGTTTGCAAGATCTTAAACATTCAGAATGATACTTTTTCATCGAGGGGGAGCTGTGGTATTCATTAAGGCTCTCTTTGGGGGTAATTTAGTTATTAGAATCAATCACGTTTTATGGAAATCATGAAAACATTTCTTAAATTTGAAGGTTTGTGTTCTCAAAAAGTTAATAGTACTCTGAATCTGGAGGTATTTACTGTGTGGTTTTAGTCACTGATATAACTCTAAAAATATGTGAAGCTGCCTGTGAGATACAAATCATCCAGCTGCCAAATGTCCATGTTTCTTCTTCAGTGGAAAAAGAGGCACTTTTTTTTATGGTGAGCAGGTAGACACAGGAATCACTGGAGCTGCTTTGGGGCATTCAAGAGGACACCACAGCATGCAGCAACATCTAGCTACATATTGAAAATGCTGGGGAGACAGCTCAGTGGCTAAGAGTATATGTTCTGTAAGCATGAAGACAAACATCTGAATCCCTAGCATGCAATAAAAAGCTGGTCATGCTTATAATGGGGGGGGGGCAGAACCACGAAGATCTGGAGAGCTTGTTGGCTAATAGTGAGCTTCTGGTTCAGTGAAAGAACCTGCCCCAGAGATATAAAGATGTATGTGGTGGTTTAAATGAGGGTCACTCCCACAGGCTAGTGTGTTTGGATGCTTAATCCACAGGCAATGAACTATTTGGGGAGGATAAGGAGGTGTTGCCTTACTGGAGTTGGTATAGCCTTTTTGGAGAAATAGTGTCACTGAGGGTGGAATTTAAGGTTTCAAAACCTGTCTCAGGATCTCTCCCTCTCCCTCTCCCTCTCCCTCTCCCTCTCCCTCTCNCTCTCTCNCTCTCCCTCTCCCTCTCCCTCTCCCTCTTTCCCTCTCCCTCTTTCCCTCCCTCCTCCCATCCCCTTCCCTCCCTCTCCCCTCTCTCTTTGCCTGCTTTCCAAAGAACAAGATGTAGCTTCCAGGTACTTCTCCAGCACTGTGCCTGCCTGGGTGCCACCATGCTCCCTGCTATGACAATAATGAACTAACTCTGAAACTGTAAAAGACCTCAACTGAATGCTTTATTTTTTAAGAGTTGGCTTGGTCATGGTGTCTCTCCACATGCTTCACAACAATAAAACAATGACTATGGCCTCCACAGGTACACCTACGGCTGTAAGTGCACTCACAAGCATGCATCAGGCATTTCACGCACATATACATGTATATAATACACACTTAATCACAAATTAAATAAATGAATAGAGAAAGAAAAGATCTATTGGCATAACATTTGTGCAGAGCTAAATCCTATTTATGCAGGGACTTCAGAGCTATTGATTATCCAGGTAGTTCACCCAGGGTGTGAAGATTCAACCTAGTGACCTCTGACACAATCATGTGCTTTTCATTTCCTTTCACGGTTCCCCAGAGAGTTGGGCCCATCCCTCTGTGAAATGTAATCACACACTGGGCATGGTCAATACTTTTGATTTTTGTAATGCTCAGTACACATGAATTTTCCTTAGAATCCTGCATTCACAGTGAAGCTCAATGGGAATTCCTTCATGTAGTAGGAAAATGGAAGCAACCCTTGCTGGGTGAAGTCATTTGACCTGTTGAGGATAACTGGCTTATTTTTTTTATTCACTTTACATCCTGATGGAAGCCCTTCCCTCTCCTCTGAGAAATGGGAGTCTCCCATTGAGACCAGACAAGGCAACTCAGGCAGGGGGAACAGGATTCACAGGCAGGCAACAGAGTCAGAGACATCCCCACTATAGTGGTTGAGGGTACTTTCCACATGAAGACCAAACTGCATATTTGCTACATATGGGGGTAGGACCTTGGTCCAGCCCATGAATTCTCATTGGATGGTGGTTGACCAACTTGAGTCCCACTTCATGGGCAAGAACCAACCCCTGACACTGTTAATGATACTCTGTTATGTTTGCAAACAGTAACCTGAGAGGTTCCACTCAGCATCTGAGCAAAACTGATGCAGAGACCCACAGCCAAACATTAGACAGAGATTGGAGTGTCTTGTGGAAGAGTTGGGGGAAGGATTGAGGGACATGGAGGGGACAGGGAATCCACAAGAAGATCAACAGAGAACTGGTTTTTAGTGACTTGTATTTACTAACAAAATGCTCTCAAGAGAATCAAGGTGTTGCTGGAAGGACAGACCAGTGTTGAATGGGAAATACACACATTTTATGGTCTATCTCCTGAAAGAAAAGAAAAGAAAAGAAAAGAAAAGAAAAGAAAAGAAAAGAAAAGAAAAGAAAAGAAAAGAAAAGAAAAGAAAAGAAAAGAAAAGAAAAGANTATATGTCAAGTTGACATTAAGACTAGATAGGGCTTTGCAGAGGGGAAACCAAGAAGGGGGATAACATTTGAAATGTAAATAAATAAAATAACCAATAAGAAAAGAAAAGAAAAGAAAAGAAAAGAAAAGAAAAGAAAAGAAAAGAAAAGAAAAGAAAAGAAAAGAAAAGAAAAGAAAAGAAAAGAAAAGACTTGGCCTAATCTTCCAGCATAGTTCAGTCTGCACATAGTTTCATCAACTGCCATAAAATTCACAGTACTGTAAGGGCCTCAACGTATAATAGTGTGTGATTTTTTTCCCCCTTAAGTCTCTTTTTTCTTTTAGCTGCTGTATGAAAATGAGGTGAAACATATATTTTGTTTGTTTCATCTTTTTTTTTGCTTGCTTGTTTTAGTTTGTATTCAAATTTAGGAGCACAAAGAGGAAAGTATAAAGCACCAAATGCCTTGATTTAAAAACACTGAAAATTATGTGTTCAGCAAAGCTTTCAAATGCCAATTCTACTAAACTTGTAGAAATATCCAGATACCAGTTGCCCAGGACTCTGGTAGTTTTCCTTTGGTTTCCTAGACATTCATTACCAGCACCATCTAGATTTATTTGGAACCCAGAATTACCAACTTGTTCATCCTTCAAATTCTCCAGGTATCTATACCATCAGTGTTTGGTCAATCCTGAATTCAGTCATCACTCAGCCATGCTTGGGATTGTGAGGGGTCAGAGTTAAGAAGAACGAAATAGACAATAAATTTTAATTTCAAAGAGAATCCTCGGTATCTCTACATTGTAAATATATGAATACTGTAGAATTTATGAGGTGGCTGGAAATATACTACATCACACAGTACAAGTTAATGCAATCCACAAAGTTTCAAATGCCCTTTGGAGTGTCCGAAGCTGACATCTACAGATACAGTTTTAAATAGAGAAAAACTAAATGGGTATTATTCTGTTCTGAGCCTGCCAAGGAATGCTCAAGAATGTAGCATGAATTGGTTGTCAAGGTAATGTCTGGGAAGGTGGCAGAAGTTGTCACTAAGCCAAGTAAAAAAAGTTAAACCTCTTCGTCATATTCCAGGAATCCTCAAGCAAAAAGAAATTCCTAGACACCTTTTGAATGCTTCTCTCAGTTTCAATCATCTTTTCCATTTCCCAATAGATGACAAAACAAAACAATATTCTTTAAAATAAATGAATAAATAAAAACCTCTCCTTTAGAGAAGTTGAGCTCAGGGTCAGTGTTTTCTTTTTCTTTTTCTCTTTTCCATTGACAAGTCTTTCTTTTAGTTTATGTCTTCTGGGCTGATTCAAATTAGAAGAGTGTTTTGGACTCGGCAGAGGACACATGGCAGAACAGCTTAAATTGGAAATGCATGTTTCATGATAACCAACATTTCCACTCTTGCCGTAAAGCACCTCTATGACATGAACTAATCCACAGACCCTCTGGAGACTCAGCAGAGAAACTGAGGCTATGAAAGTGATTACAGGGCCATTAAGCATAAATGGTGGAAAAGAAATTACATTTGAATTTTTTTATGTTTTGCTTTTATATAAATTACATAAGACAATGGAAAGAAAAGACCATCTGGGTTTGGATTTCATAAAATGAGGCTCACATCTGCTTTGCTATGTCATATAAATATTCCCTCATTAGAGAGTTCAGACTATGAAACACTTTTGGTCAAAAAAAGCATTAAGAGCAAAGGACAGAGTGCATTTCATGGACACTCATTATGTTTGAATCTTCAGTTCTAAATATCAACCATCAAACACCTCAGAGCATTGTATATAACTTTATTTTTAGAAATCATAGCATCTTAGGCTGTGTCTACTTGGGCTATGTTTTTTTAGTTGGGAAAGCAGCATGTTTAATGCTTCTTTTCCATCCAAATTAAGGGGCCTCAATCTCAGCTCAGCATTTCAAAGGGGCTGGAATGGAAAGGTGCACATTTGTAAATAAATCACCTGACTCCATGAGCAGGAGCTTAATGCTGAACTACTTAGCTCTCCACCAATCCTTTCACATATACATCCCCTTGTCTCACCTATGATCTTTGAGCTTCATCTACCTATAGTTGTTGCCATCTCAAACTTCATGTGATCTAAAGACTGTGGCAACTAGACCAGATTTTTCTATCTTAGATTGAAGCCCAAAGGGAAGAGTTACAGGTACCACTACAGATCTTACTGTTGTTGGATGGGTTACATGCCAATATGGAGCTAATTACAAATTAGAAGCCTGCAGAAGATGATGATCTGATTGACTGGTACCTAATAACATGTCCTACTCTGAATCAAGTCAGCATTATCTAAATATGACTATGATGACCACATATCTCCTTGACTCTTGGTCACTGTGGTTGGCAGTACCTAAGATGGTCCCCAATGATCCTTGCCTTCTGCTATCTATGATGTTGTATAACTCATTACCTTTGAATGCAGACTGAATCAAGACACTCACTATATTCTGACCAACAGAATATAGCAACGGTGATGAATTGTCTCTTCATTACATAAGATAATGGTATCTATCCTGTTAGAGCTGCTCCAGTTTTCTTGGTTGGTATATATTCTTGAAACAAACTCCTGTGTTATGTTATGTTATGTTATGTTATGTTATGTTATGTTATGTTATGTTATGTTATTGTTAGATGGAACCACTTGACCAAGAACTGAGGGTGGCCACCAGTTAATAGCTTGTGCGGTATGATAGCCCTTAGTCTAATTAATAAACCAAATCCCAGCAACCACCATGTATATGAAATTAGAAGCAGATTCATCCCCTGCTGAGCTGAGACTTCAGATGAGACCCCTACTTCAAGTCAGCCACTTAATTGTCTTCTACCATTTTTTTAAAGAGTAGGAAACTAGAGTACAGACATATTAAACATCCCCAAATACACAGGGAGTCAAAGCATCTCTATGAAAATGAGACTGGAGAGTGTGTCACTGGCAGAACAATTTTTTTGAAACCTTAAGTGGTATGAATTTTGACCATCTTCTCCTTTCTGCCCAGATAATGTTACAATGTTACTGCTTGAATGCAATGTGTTTCTTCTAGCATGGCTTGAGGACATGTTGCCCTTCTCCTGGTGCTTTTATAGGTATCTATAGGACCTTTAAGAAGTGGAGCCTACCCCAATGGAGGAGCTAGAGAAAGTACCCAAGGAACTGAAGGGGTCTGCAACCCTGTAGGTGGAACAACAATATGAACTAACCAGAACCCCCTGAGCTTGTGTCTCTAGCTGCATATGTAGCAGAAGATGGTCTATTCGGCCATCACTGGGAAGAGAGGCCCCTTGGTCTTGCAAACTTTATATGACCCAGCACAAGGGAAGGCCTGGGCCAAGTAGTGGGAGTGGGTGGGTAGGGGAGCAGGGGCAGGGGGGTATAGGGAACTTTTGGGATAGCATTTGAAATGTAAATAAAGAAAATAAAAAAAAAACTTGCTGATAAAAATAAAAAAAAGACGTGGAGCCTAGTTGATTGAAGTAGGTACCTCCCTCTCCCTTGGGTTTTTGTTTTGTTTGGTTTTGGTTTTGGTTTTGGTTTTGGTTCTGCTTCCTGGTCCCTCACAATGTGAGCAGCTATTACAGCACCTTCATGCCACCAATGAGAGACTAATCTACTGTGCCTTTCTCACTATAATAGACTGCATCCCTTTGAAAGTATGAGTCCAAATAAACTTTTCCTCCCTTTAAAGTTGGTTCTGCATATGTTTTGTTCACAGTGAAGTGCATGTTAACTAATACAGATTACACATTACTTGATATTTATTTACTATTTTAAGAATTTTATGAGCAACACTGAATAGGAAACTTTTTCTAGGCTAATTTCTTAGTTTTCCACACATTTATCTAATTGGACTCAAGAGACAGCTCAACTTTCTGGTCCCCTAAAGGAGGAAGGAACAAATCATAGCTACCAGTTGTCAGCCCTACTTCCTTTCCTTGCCTGCCCATTCAGATACCATTTAAATATTTTTCCTAAGAGCTTTCTGGACCATCCCCGAGAAGGCCAGAGTCTGTGTCAGCAAACTCCCTTTCATCTGTGATAGAATGTATATCTGATCTTTCTTTGAAACAGGTTCTGCATGCCAGGTACAGGTTATTAACACAATACACTATCTTCCATATCAGCCATTCCAGCCTCTCTTCTCCTACTATATTACCACCAGCAGCCAAGAATTTCTCTACCAGGTATAAGCAGGGTCCTGGGAGGTTAGTAAATTGGCAAAATCTTAGGAGTTCTTCCTATACAGACAGTGACATAATAAAGTAATACAAAGTCAGGAAGGGGTTGGATGGACTGGAGAGTTTCTTTTCATCAACAGGAGCTCCATGTTTGCTTTGCTTACTCTATTTTTGATTACAGTGGCTTTCATTCAAATTTTAATTCACCTATTCAATTCTTAACTTTTTTAGTTTGTGACTTTATGTATATTAGTACATATTATTTTTACTTCTCAGGAATATGTAGTATGAATGCGTATGTGCATATAGGTACATGGGTGTTTGTAGGCCCAATGTTGATGTCAGGAATCTACCTTGATTACCTTCCACCTTGATTCTTTTGAATCAGGGTCTCTCTGTTAAACCCAGAGCTCACTGGCATGGCTAGTTTCACTAGTCATATTGTACTGGGCACCCCTGGACCCTAAAATGCAGGCTATAGTGCCCACCTGGCATTGATGAATGCTTCAAATTCCTGTTCTCTTCATTTTCTGGAAACTATGTCTTTTTAATGCATATGAAAAGTTAAGATTGATCTTTAACAAGTTCATATAAGTATATAATGAGTTCTAATTCTCTCCCATATTTTCTCTTGTTTCTTTCCCTTCCATTTTAACTGTTCTTCAGCATTAGCTTGTCCCTTCTCAGACTCATGACTTTTGGTTTTGTTTTGCAAACTGCTTAATTTTTAAAATTCTCATCTGTGTGACTAGTATATTGGAACTCTTTAGTCTGTTTGTATATAACTGCTTCAAATTAATTTAAATCTCTTTGCTAATAAATTTGTATAAATACAAGGTTCATATATTTTTTCTTTACACTCAGAGAGATCCATCATAAATCTAAACCTACAGAGAATAGTGATACACAAAGGAGACCTCAGGTTCATTATTCCAGTAATATGCTCCTTGTGATGATTCACGTTTGTAGTTGTAACTCCTATATTGTTACCAAAATCAAGATAAAATGGTTAGTTAATGACCCAGTTGTTTCCTCACCATTTATCCTGAAAATACTACTGCCAAGTGTTCACTAACACCAAAACCATAAATAAATCCTTCAGATGATGAACAGGGACTGCCAAGATGTCTTGACAGGTAATGTCACTAGCCATGAAGTCTGAATATCCAAGTTTGATCCTCATAGATCACACAGTGGAAGGAGAAAATTGACTCTTCCAAATTGTCCTCTCACCTACAAATGTGTGTTGTGATGCATTTCACCTTACCCCTACACACACACACAACAAAACCCCCACAAAACTAAATACAAAGCTCCTTTCTGATCAAGGTAGAGAATAGCACAAATTTATGAATGGAAACATATTTTTAAAACAGTTGGATGATATGACCATTTAGCCAAATAATACCAAGATGTTCCTCTTTAGGGCTCATGTTTTTCCTAGCCATGGATTTTAACAATATTTATAGTACCAGGTAGCAATTCTCTCCAGTAGAGCAGGCCTCATATTTAATCAAGTAACTCATTGGTTACTCCCATAATCTGTCTTGCTACTATTGTTACATAAATGTTGTATGGCAGATGAGTCATACTATCAAGCATGATCCAGATCTGGGTAAAACCAGTGAGCACTAGAAGGAGTTAGTGGGTATAGGGGTTTGAATAATTATGTTCCCCCATAGACTCAGTTGTTTGAATGCTTGGCTCATAGATGGCGGCAATATTAGAAAGTATGACCTTTTTGGAATAGGTGTGACCTTGTTGAAAAAAGTATGTCACTGTTTGGGCAGGTTTTGAAGACTCCTATGCTCAAGCTATACCCTGTGTGACACACAGTCTAAAGATCTAAATAACTTTAAAAGTCCCACAGTCTTTACATATTAAAAGTTCAATCCCTTTAAAATATCCAGTATCTTTTCAAATACAAAGTACTTTAAAATTCAAAGTCTCTTAAATGTGGGCTTCACTAAAAACTTCCTTTCAAGAGGGAAAAATATCCGGGCACAGTCACAATCATCTGCATCTGGACCAAGATATAGAACACTCTGCTCCTTCTCAAACACCATATCTACCTACATGCTGCTGTGCTTCCTACCATGATGATAATGGAGTAAACATCTGAAATTGTAAGATAGCCCCAAATAAGTATTTTCCTTTATAAGAAGTCATAGTGTCTCTTCACAGCAATAGAAAGCCAAATTATGACAGTGGGTTATATAAAAAGAGACTTGGCCTTGAGAAAGAGGTGGGAGACACACTGGGGTAATGCAGTGGTGGTGGAGGGGTTGCTGGAGAGAGGAAGAAGGGAATGGATATGATCAAGAAACATTGTATACATGTGTAAATTATTTGAAATATGTTAAACAGGTATCATCTAGTTCCTGGAATGTTTTTCTTTTTCTCCCTTTTTTCCTCTTTTTCCTCCTCCTCCTATTCTTCCCTTTCCTCCTCTTCTGAGTTAATATGACTTAAAAAGCCATTCTAGATGTAACGAGTTTGTGGCCTAAACTGTGATTGCTTGCATTGCAGAAGCCACCTATAGCTCCATGAGTGTTTGTGTAAACGTGTTCATGTGTGTAGATTAAAGCCAGAAATCAATGTTACATGTCTTGCTCTACTGCTCTCTACATTCTTATTTGAAACAGCATCTCTCACTGCTACAGTTTGAATGAGGATGTCTCCTATAGGCTGAAATAGTTTAGTGTTTGATTCCCAGTTGGTGGATTGTTTGGGAAGGACTAGAAGTGTGACCTTGTTGGAGGAGGGCTTTGAGGTTTCAAAAGTCCAAGGCAGGCTCAGTCTCTCCCTTTCTGTCTCAGGCATGTGGATAAGATGTATTTTCTCAGCTACTGCTCCAGTGGGACATGCCTGTTTGCCTGCTGTCATGCTTCCTGCTATAATGGAAATGAATTAACCTTCTGGAACTGTAAGGCAGCCTTCAATTAAAATGTTTTCTTTTCCTAAGTTGCTTTTATCACGGTCTCTTTACAGCAATAGAACAGTAACTAAGGAACTCACTGAACCTGGAGCTCGTTGATTCAGCTAGACTGGCTGGCCAGCAAGCCCTAAGTATATTCCTGTCTCTAATCTCCCAGTGCTTGGATTATAGGTGTGTATACCACACCTGGATTTTTACATAGGTGTTAGGGAGCTAAACTCAGGTCTTCATGCTTGCATGACAAACACTTTACCCAATGATTTATTTCTCCAGTCCCAGTTTCCCCATATGCAGTACCCTTATTGGACGGAACATTTTATGTCCTCCGAAGATATATAAAGATTGAGAGAACAACACATCTGTATACATTGAATTGGCAATTAAATGGGAAGGCTGTTTCTGTTTCTGCTTAGCAGAATGTCTGAAACTTGTTGCTGTAAAACCACCATATCGTTGTGCTCACTGCTTATTCAGTGGGGGCCAGAGAAGGATGGCTTGTTTATGCTCCTTGATACCAGAAGCCTCAAAAGCAGTGAACAATTGAATTGCTGGGGATAAAATTATCTAAGAGGCCACTTGTCTGATGTTTCTGAGCATTGATTTTTTTTTGGAGAATCTGAATATTACCTCTGGCCTCTCTGTGGCAATTTGGGCTTCCCTCCAGAATGATCATCCTCAGATAAACAGGCTTGGAAACTATTCCAGTCATAGGACAGCAGAAGACAAGAAACAGATAGAGGTCCAGCCTTGACAGAAGAAGAGCCTGAGACATATTTGAGAAAGAACATATGGGACAGAAAACAGTCATGGTCCAATCTTGAGAAAAACAGAAAGTCTCCATTAGGTACATATTGTTTCAGAAAAACAACACATTTACTCACTAGATCTATGAAAAAGAAGAACAAATATTTTGCAATTAAATATAACAGGAAAACTCCCTTGATCTTTAGAGATACTGTAGGAAAAAGTATGGGTTCTATGTGGCAAGAGGTCTAAATGTGCTTCACTTTATGTAATGATTAAGGGCTTGTAATGGTTTCGTTTCCACTAAGTGGTTGATTCTTTCATTGCATTTGCTATGTCCCTGTGGTATCGAGTTACTTTTATATGAAGTACTAAAATAGCATTTCAAAAACAAGACAGAAAGTTTCATGCTCTAATGAACTAGTATAGTAAAATGTCATTATGATTAACTGAAAAAATTCAGATGAACGCTTGAGTCAAACTCAGATTGGAATTCCCACCACCCCTCCTTTGGGAAAGTACCTGAACTGAATTTGACATTATCAAGAAATATACTCATCATTTGGCAAACAGGGAAAGATTATAAACAAAAATATCATAAATATGTTGTCTAAATGATTTAATTTGTGAGAACATATAAAAACTATAATGATTATATTTAAAGTTCAGACATTTCATTTTTTAATTTATTTATTATTATTTTCTTTATTTACATTTCAAATGCTATCCCGAAAGTTTCCTATACCCCNCCCCCGCCCCTACTCCTCTACCCACCCACCCCCACTACTTGGCCCTGGCCTTCCCCTGTGCTGGGTCATATAAAGTTTACAAGACCAAGGGGCCTCTCTTCCCAATGATGGCCGATTAGGCCATCTTCTGCTACATATGCAGCTAGAGACACAAGCTCAGGAGGTACTGGTTAGTTCATATTGTTGTTCCACCTACAGGGTTGCAGCACCCTACAACTCCTTGGGTACTTTCTCTAGCTCCTCCATTGGGGGCCCTGTGTTCCATCCAATAGCTGACTGTGAGCATCCACTTCTGTGTTTGCCAGGCACTGGCATAGCCTCACAAGTGGCAGCTATATCAGGCTCATATGCTCCACTATGTTCATAGCAGCCTTATTTATAATAGCCAGAAGCTGGAAAGAACCCAGATGTCCCTCAACAGAGGAATGAATACAGAAAATGTGGTACATTTACACAATGGAATACTACTCAGCTATTAAAAACAATGAATTTATGAAATTCTTGGGCAAATGGATGTATCTGGAGGATATCAACCTTAGTGAGGTAACCCAATCACAAAAGAAGTCACTAGATATGCACTCACTGATAAGCGGATATTAGCCCAGAAACTTAGAATACCCAAGATACATTTTGCAAAACAGAAGAAAACCAAGAAGGATGACCATTGTGTGGATACTTCATTCCTCCTTAGAATAAGGAACAAAATACCCATGAAAGTAGGTACAGAGACAAAATTTAGAGCTAAGATAAAAGGATGAACTATCCAGAGACTACCCCATCCGGGAATCCATCCCATCATCAGCCACCAAACCCAGATACTAATGCACATGCCAGAAAGATTCTGCTGAAAGTTCAGACATTTCAAATACATATGTTTGGAAAGTGAGAAAATGAGTTGCGAGAATGGGAAAATCTGAATTAGCAGAGGCTATTCTGGCATATCATGGCAAAAATCCAAACAATGTAGTTTTCCATGGTGTCTTAAAATTTTTAATGCTATTTGCTCTTTCAGGTTCCAAAAGTGTCTCTCTTAAAATAGGCATGAAGTAGGTTTTGTGGTACATGCCTATAAACCCTCGAGAAGTAATGAGAAGAGAGTCACAAACTTCAGTCCAGCTTGGGCTATAAGATAGGCCTCTGAAAAGAAAGGAGAATAAAGATGGGAAAGAGAAAGTGTGCTTCTAAGATGGCAACAGGGATGATACCTTTTACAGTCTCAAATGAAGTATTTCAATCTACACCCCATCCTCTTAGTTTCATCAGATGTTGAGTTTACAGACATGAAGCACCACAACTAGATCTGATTTCCAATCATCTATTTTTAATCTTTATATCTCATCCGAGCTCAAAGTTATTCACAAGGAATTTTTAGGTGTATATTAATGGGCAGCCCCTGGCAAACGTATTTTTATACTGTATACTATAATCTGATGTTGCTCTTTACTTATTTAGTTGCCTTTTATACTATCTATTTACACTGTGCAGGGACCAAGACTTTGTCTAGCTCATGAAGAACCTACAACAGCATGTTCCCTACAAATATTTGTTGAGTAAATAAATGAAGAACTCATGGTAGGAAGCTCCTCTTGAAGTCATGGGTACAGCTCCAGAGACATTAAAGTGGAAACGGCAGAAACTAGCTAGATATGTCATGATCTCTTTCCCACTAAAAGTGCTAATTCCAAGGGACTAGTCAGCAGTCAGATACCGAAGTGTCATATGACTGGAACACAGCTGATGAAGCAAATAATTATTGCATAGAAAAAATATAGTATTGCAGCTCTTGGTTTCCAGGTCAAGATGGACATTTTTTTATTCTACAAAAATGTTTTAGGTCTTGTGGGCCATATGGTTTCTCTTGCAACAACTGAACCCTTGTAATAGGAATGCATCTACCAGCAGTGTATAAGCAAACAGGTGTAGCTACATAGCAATACAACTTTGTTCACAGAAATTGAAATTTCAATGTTAGGGAACTTTCATATGTTTCATTTTTCTAATCACAGGAATTTTTCCTCCAGTCATTAAATACATTATAGCACATAGAAAATCAGGCAATTGACTAGATTTAGTTTGTGGGCTGTATAGATTTTTGACTCCTGACTTAGACTGTTAAAGAACTTAGCACTTTATACATTGTTTTTTCCTGCTTTCACAGTCAATTTATGGATGTTTTATAAAACATTTTCAGACAATCCCTGGACTTGAATCTCTGGGAGTATTCTGGATACATGGAGGCAGCGGAAAGAGAGTCTCTCATCCCTAAATGGTTAATGTTTCTATTGTAGAATAAATTATTTTTTGCTCCAGATTGCCTGTGGTATCCATGTAGAATGAATAATATCAAGAAGATAAAATGATGCAGTCTCTTGAATTTGATTCCAGCTGTTCCCATCTTTGATATAATTTGTAAATGACATTTGTATATTTTGCTGGTGATTAGTTAATGCTGGAAAGGACAGCCAGATGATAGCTGTCTAGAATTTTAAAAGCAAAGATGTACTTGGCTTTAAAGCTGTTATAGAATACCATTACAAAATCACCTTAAATTCATTTAGCATTTGTCACCCAAAGGTGCTTAACATCTGCCTAACAACCTATAACTTAAAGGATTTCTTACATCACTTGATTATTTGACAAGTACAGAATTCTCGTCATCAAAAGGAGCTCTGTTCACATGATGCATTGCGCTTGTTTGGAATTTCAGTGAACTCTGAAGACATAAATTCATTTTTTTGAGAGATTTTTGCCAGCAGATTTCTCGACTGTGCCTCACAGTTGGGAAATCAAGAATCTGAGATTACTGGTTTTAAGTAATGATAACAGTGGCTATTTACTAAGCTACTCACAATATACCATTTGCTTAACTGTGTCAATTGTCATTTTGTTTTCCTGTCAGTGCCTTTAAATGCTTTATGACATTATTAGAATATCCAGCCTCTCACCAAATCATCCACAGGGAAGGGAGTTTGCGCTCTTTTGTCTTTGCATCCACTGGTCTCTAACATTGTTATTCACTGATCCTAAACCTCAACACTATTAGCATTTTGGCTCAGATGATTCTTTGTTGTGGGGGCTGTCCTTGACATCACAGGATGTTTAGTTCATCTCTAGTTGCTGCCCATATCCCTTCCTAATTTATTATGGCAACCAGAAATATTTCCAGAACTTATCAATGATTCCTAGAGGATACAGTCACCTCAAGTAGAGAGAGGATTAGTGGCTTGTGTTAATCTGCCCAGGGTAGCATATACACACAAAAAAATTGTCCTTAGGACTCAGCCTATATTCTTACTTCCTATAATTCTCACATCTTATAATGACTTACTCTAGGAACTGGAATGTGAGCAGCATCATATTTATCATTAATTCTGCTTTGTAAAAGATAATGGACTTCATTATGATTGCAGCAGCAACTGGATATTCTGGGTACAAATTAACACAAAAGAGGCATCAACTTCTTTTTGAGAAATACAAAGGAGAGATTCTCTCTCCCTTATTCCATCCTTTCTTGCTACCTCTGATAGAACAATGTCTTCCCACACTCCTACTAAAAACACTGGTTACTTCTCTGCATTTGTAATCATAGGCATGTTGTTTGCTTTTCTTTATGGTATTCTTTATTTTGAAAACTTTCTGAAACCAACATATATCATTTTAATCAAATAAAAATAACTTTTGAAGATAGTCACAAATCCTCATGTTAATAATTTCTTTGGACAGTTTGAAAGTCAATTTTCTGATCTTTGCTCCGGTGCACTGCCAGGGAGAGGGCAGACTGGAGAAGAGACACAGCTTCTGGGAAAGATCTCTTTTCTGGTTCCAGTCTTCCAGCACCTTTCCCACCTGAGGAGGGGGGTCTGCCCAGGAGGAGTCTCAAGGCCTGAGCCTGAAGGAGAGCCATCTNTGCTCCAGTTCGCTTAGGCTCCAGTCTGCTCTAGCAAGAGTGTGGACCTCAGCAGCTACACAGCTTCCAGACAGACAAAAGCAACCTAACTTCTGGGACAGACCCTGTTTCAGGCTCCAGAAATTTGGGCACCTTCCTCGCCAGAGGAAAGGTGGTCACCTGTGAGGGCTCTGTCTGCCAGAGCAGGTGAGAGAGTCATATTGTGTCCAGGGTCCCTCAGTGGCTAGTCTGTGCAGGCGAGTGAATAAACTGCAGAGGCAACACATCTTCTGGGACAGGCC
>NW_018392153.1:2435-4051 GCF_900095145.1 Mus pahari | reverse complement strand
ACCAGCCAGCTACATGGTCCCTTCACCATGTAAGAAACAAAACAAGGGACTGGAGAGAGGGCTCAGCAGTTAAGAGCACTGGCTGCTTTTCCAGAGGTCCTGAGGTCAATTCCCAGCAACCACATGGGGGCTCNCAACCATCTGTAATGGAATTCGATGCCCTCTTCTGACATGCAGGTGTACATGCAGATAGAAAACTCATGTAAAATAAATGAATGAACCTGAAAAGTGAATACATTAAAATAGGTAAAAACAGAGCTGGAGAGATAGTTCAGCACTGACTGCTCTTCCAAAGGTCCTGAGTTCAATTTCCAAGAACCACCTAATGGCTTATAATTATCTATAATGGAACCAGATGCCTTCTTCTGGCATGCAGGTGTACATGTAGGTAGAGTACCCATAAATAAACCTCAAAAAAGCATACATTNAAAAAAGTAAAAAGAAACAAACAAGAAGAAAATCAATACTACAACAGCAACAGCAAATCCCTGTCCCTATCCAATGCTAACTTGCCCCCCTCTTCAGCCTGGGGAACCCCATCTTGCTCTCAGTTGCTCTAAGCTTTCTTCGTGTATTTTCCAGTCCTTTGTCACTCTCTCCTCTCTCCTGCTGTGGGTCCTATTGAGCCAGGGTTGTTACATATGTCTTAGGTATGTCCCGTGTGTTCCGCAGGCCAGCAAGGCTGGGCTGACCTCACTGACTTCATTCTGGGTCCTGCTTTCCAAAATGGAGTATTTCAGCTTTGCCTGTCTTTCCAGCTNCTAACCCTTTCTTTAGCCTGCTCAGCTCTGCGATTGAACCTGACAGTTTGTGAGAGTCTCTGAGAACATTGGGGTTAACAGTGACAAGTCTTGGAGGAACAAGAAGGCAGTTGGGCACAACAGGACTCAGTGGCTGGTGTTGGTTCAAACTTTGGCAGTCTGAGCCCAAGCTGATTCTTTTAGGCCTCTTTAGACACAGCACCATCAGATGCAAACGATTCTTGTGATGATTAACTTAATCCATCCTTCCCAGCAAATCATACCCAAGTCTCTTTGGAGAACAAAGTAAACAAAATGCAGAACAGACTACATCAAAACTCTTTGTAAAGCCTGTGGGATACGGTCCATAAAGATAATAGACTTCATAGATTGATTGAGAAACATAAGTTTGCAGGAAGGGTCTGGTGCCCAAAAGTCTCTGGCCACAGAGATCATACAAAGGTCACTGAGCTTGAAAGTCCACACCTGCTCCAGCCTTCTGGACAGAGTAGGGGATTTGCATTCTTCCCCTTGAAGGAACAACTCTATATGCATGGAGTTTCAGGTTCCCTGAGTGCATGACTGTGAACACAAAGACATCTGTGTGTCCTACACCAGTAACTTCCTATATGTAGTTCCTTTTACATCACGGCCCTCCCTTCCCCTCATCTCCCTCGGTTGCATTGTTGACAGGGCTTGCCCTTCAGTGTGTCTGGTCTCACAGGCTCTTTGCCTTGTGCCCCAGACTCTGTCTTGACTTCTTTTTGCCCTGATTTGTGTGTAGTCTTTCCTTCTGGTTTGGGATGTGTTTCATTCTCGCCTTTGTGAGACCTTGGGGAGCACACCTAAGGTGAGAGCTTGGGTTGTTTCATTTGG
>NW_018392153.1:0-1080 GCF_900095145.1 Mus pahari | reverse complement strand
AGTCGGGTGCTCTTACCCACTGAGCCATCTCACCAGTCCGCTGTCACTATTCTTTACCACTGCTGGGATGTTGTCACCTGAGAATGGAACTTGTGCTCTCTAGAAATGGGATCCTGTGACCCTGAGCTGTGGGCTGTGGTGGGAGCAGGTGATGTCCCTTCAGATGAGCTGCCTGCGGTTGCTACAATATTCCTAGGCTGTGCATATTACAGTGGTCTGTGGTCAGCCTGTGGGTGTGATCAAGGAATCTCAAGGTTCTACTCTAATCTTGCTGGTGACAGGGACTGGGGTGAGCACCTGATGAGGTGGTAGGACCTGCACAGCAGCTGCCCTNAGTCCTGGAATTCCTGTGAAGCCTCAAAACTGAGTTTTTCCCAGAGTCTCAGGAAAAGGACACACCCTCTGCTCCTCTCCAAGGTATGCCTCTTCCTCAAAATGAAATCCTTGCTGTGGATTTATCAGCGTTACTTTGTGAGCTCCAAGACAGGAAAGCACTGGCCCAGATGTAGAGGAGGTGAAACCTAAATCCCAGTACCAGAGCATGGAACAAGGGGACAGAAGCTGTGGGGCTGTGTAAGGACGACTCCATGCCTCACAGCTGAAGATACAAAGATGGTGGAAGACAGTACAGTCACTATAGAGACAGAATCGATCAGAAGAAGCTTTATTGATGAGCATGGGTCTAGAGTGGTACAGCTGACCACAGACACAGGGTCATCCATTCAGGGAGGGAAGGGAAGAGGGAAGCCAGCTCTCCTGGGACCTGGTGGAGGAGGATCCCACTGGACCTTCTATGGGTAAAGCTACACTCAGGATTCCCTTCAGACTGTATACATCTTTCTTCTGAGCTATTCATCCATGAGTAGCAACTACAGGCTGGTGGATTGTGGTTCTGTGCCCTGCTGCCTTAGTGGATCCTGGCCCTCAGCAGCTGGACTTCTGTCCACAGCAGGCCTGTCTGGAGCAGGTAGGGCGGCACAGCAGTGATACAGAGGAGGTTGGGCAGCAGCAGCTGGGCTGGCAGGAGGAGGCACAGCAGGAGGAGGTGGGCACACAGCAGGCAGGTCTGCACACAGGGCG
>NW_018392152.1:0-6788 GCF_900095145.1 Mus pahari | reverse complement strand
TCTCTTCTCTTCGCCCTTTGCCTGTTGGAAGCTTATGCTCTCCCTCTCAAGAGCATTAAAGCTTTGCTGCAGAAGGATCCTGTTTGTGTGCCGCGTCNTTTCTTGCTGGCGAGAAGGTAGCGCGGGACAGTCTGTCCATTGTATAAATTGCCATCTGAAACTCAGCTATGAAAGTCCATGTAACCTTTAAACCTTGATCTTGTTTCTTAGTAGTTAGCCTCTTGGCTATCATTGGCATGCCACTTGCAGCAGATCCAAGTGATTCTCATGATTCCACTCTGCACTTTTCCAACATGCCCTCTCTCTGCTCTTGGTTCTGTAAGGTGTCATTTAGGAACTGAAATTCTATGTATGCAGGACCTAGATAAAATCAGAAATCTGTCAAATTTTATTTTGGTTTTTATTTTTATTAATCATATTATTCGCTTACATTTCAAATGATACCTCTCTTCCCTGTTACCCCTCCAAAAATCCTTGAATCTACCCCTCTTCTCCTCCATTCCCTTTGCCTCTATTAGGGTTCTCCTTCACCCATTTACCCACTCTTGCCTCACCACTCTAGCATTCCCCTTTCCTGGAGCATTAAGCCTACACCAGACCCAGGGCCTCCTCTCCCACTGAGGCCAGATAAGACCATCTTATTCTACATATGTATCTGGAGCCATGGATCCTTCTATGTATGTGCTTTGGTTGGTGGTTTAGTCTCTGGGAGCTCTGGGTTTTCTGGTTAGTTGATATTATTCTTCCTATGGATTGGTTGGAATCCCCATCAGCAACTTTACTCTTTCCCCTAGCTCTTCCATTGGGAAACCTGGGCTCAGTCCAGTGGTTGCTGTTTAGTATCTGCATCTGTATTGGTCAGGTGCTGGTAGAACCTCTCAGGGAATAGCCATACCAGTCTCCGGTCAATAAGTGATTCTTGGCATCAACAACAGTGTTAGGGTTTGATGTCTGCAGATGGGGTAGATCCCTAGGTGGGGCAGTCTCTTGATGGTCTTTCCTTCAGTGTTTGTTCCATTTTTGTTCTTGTCTTTCCATAGCACAGGAGTATTTCTGGGTTAACAATTTTGAGATGGGTAGGTGGCCTCAACTGGAGGCCATGCCTATCTACTGGGGGTGGTCTCTATGCATTGTCTCATTCCATTGTTGCATATTTTAACTAAAGTCATAGGAATTGGGTCCTTGGAACACCTCTCTTCCCTTGCATCTGGGACTCTTTAGTGGCTAACCCCAGTTCCTCATTCCCCACAGCTACATATTTCTATCCAATTTCCTGATCCTCTCTAAACTCTCCTGTAACTTCCCATACCTGATCTTGGCCCTTTTTACCATTCTCCTCCTCCCTCACTCCCAGGTTTCTCCCTCCCTCTACCTCCTGTGATTATTTTATTCCCCCATTAATACTGGATTGAAGGATCCAGTCTTTGCTCTTCCATCTTTTAAAGCTCCATATAGTTTGTGTCTTATATCATGGGTATTCTGAGCTTTGGGGCTAATATTCAATTATCAGAAAGTACATACATTATGTGTTCTTTTGTGTCTGTGTTACCTCACTGAGGATATTTTCAATCGAATCCATTGATACTAAGAGATATTAAGGAAAGTCGTTATTGCTTCCTGTTATTTTTGTTGTTAGAGTTGGAATTCTGGTCATGCGGCCATCTTCTTTGGGTTTGTTGAAAGATTACTTTATTGCTTTTCTTAGAGCGTAGTTTCCCTCATTGTGATGAAGTTTTCCCTTTATCATCCTTTGAAGGGTTGGATTTGTGGAAAGATATTGTGTATATTTGGTTTTGTCATGGAATACCTTCGTTTCCCCATTTTGGTAACTGAGAGTTTTGCTTGGTATAGTAGACTGGGCTGGCATTTGTGTTCTCTTAGGGTCTGTATAACATCTGTCCAGGATCTTATGGCTTTCATAGTCTCTGGGAAGAAGTGATGTGGAATTCTGATAGGTCTGCCTTTACATGTTACTTGACCTTTTCCCTTAAATCTTTTAATATTCTTTCTTTGTTTTGTGAATTTGGTGTTTTGATTATTATGTGACAGTTGGAATTTCTTTTCTGGTCCAAGCTATTTAGAGTTCTGTAGGCTTCTTGTATGTTCATGGTCATCTTTTTCTTTAGGTTGTGGAAGTTTTCTTTTATAATTTTGTTGAAGATATTTACTGGACTTCTAATTTGGAAATCTTCCTTCTTGTCTATACCTATTATCCTTAGGTTTGNTCTTCTCATTATGTCCTGGATTTCCTGGATGTTTTGGGTTAGGATCTTTTTCCATTTTGAATTTTCTTTGATTGTTGTTTCAGTGTTTTCTATGGTATCTTCTTCACCCGAGCTTCTCTCTTCTATCTCTTGTATTCTGTTCATTATTCTTGCATCAATGGCTCCTGACTTCTTTCCTAGGTTTCCTATTTCCCGAGTGGTCTCCCTTTGTGATTTCTTTATTGTTTCTACTTATATTTTTAGATGCTGGATGGTTTTGTTCAAGAATTTCACCTGATTAGATATGTTCTCCTATGCTTCTTTAAGGGAGTTATTTATTTTCATCTTATAGTCCTCCATCAACATGAGAAATGACTTTAGATCCATATCTTGCTTTTCTGGTGTGATGGTGTATCCATGACTTGCTATGGTGGGAGAATTTGGTTCTGATGATGCCAAGTTACCTTGGTTTCTGTTCCTTCTCTTCTTATGCTTGCCTCCTGCCATCTGATTATCTCAAGTTCTTGATGCCCTCAATATATCTGATTGGAGCCTGTCCTTCCTCCAATCCCAGTTGATTCAGAACCCTTCAGTGTCCAGCTTTCTCTGTGATACTGTGATTCTGGGATCCTGTGGACCTAAGATTCTGGCTGTGCCAGAGTTCTTGTCAGTAAAGCTTCCTCTGAGCCCCTGAGATCCTGGTGTGACCAAATTCCTGGGATCCTTGTATCCTGGAATCCTAAGACCCTGGGCATGTTACAGCACCTGGAAGTGGTATCTCCTCTGGGGACTGTGGGGCTGTCTGCTATGTTCGAAACCAAGGTAGACAGCACCAACCAGAAGGAACCCGAACTTCAGGTCAGGCAGAGCTCCTCTGTCTTTGCTCCTTCTGTCACAGGTCCCTCACAATTGTTTTGGGCCCGGTGTTGAGTTCCAATCACCAGTGATCCTATGAACCTGGGTTTGCTAGAATGCCTGGGTCGTGGAGAGTCCTCTGAGGACGATATGATGGTCCACCAAGTTCGTGCCCAAGGTGGAGAGTCCTGAGGGAACCGTGGGAACCTCTGCCAAGTTCATGCCCAAGGTGGCCCGGGGCTATTGCTGACCAGAAAGAAGCTGTCGGGCAGGTTTCCTATGACCCTGTTCCTGCTGGCACAGGCCTGTCAGGAATGCTTTGTAACAGATGTTGAGTTCCACTCACCAGTTGTCCTAAGATCCTGGGCATGCTAGAGTGCCTGCAGCATGGAGTGTCCTCTGGGGACTGTTGGACCATATGCTGAGTTTGTGCCCAAGGTAGCCCGGAGCTCGAAGTCATTCTTTTTAATAGCTGAGTAGTATTCCATTGTGTAAATGTACCACATTTTCTGTATCCATTCCTCTGTTGAGGGACATCTGGATTCTTTCCAGCCTTTGGCTATTAAAAATAAGGCTTCTATAAATATGGTGATGCATGTGTACTTGTTATATGTTGCAGCATCTTTTGTACATATGCCCAGGAGTTGTATAGCTAGGTCTTCAGGTAGCACTATGCCCAATTTTCTGAGGAACCTCCAGATTAATTTCCAGACTGGCTGTAGCAGCTTGCAATCCCACCAACAATGGAGGAGTGTTCTTCTTTCTGCACATCCTCACCAGAATCTGCAGTCACCTGAGGGTTTTGTGTGTATGTGCGTGTATTTGTGTGTGTGTGTGTGTGTGTGTGTCTGTGTGTGTCTGTGTGGTTTTTTTCAAGACAGGGTTTTTCTGTATAGCTATGGCTGTCCTGGAACTCACTTTGTACACCAGGCTGGTCTCAAATTCAGAAATCTGCCTGCCTTTGTCTCTGAAGTTCTAGGGTTAAAGCCATGCACCACCACCACCTAGCTCTGAGTTTTGGATCTTCGCCATTCTGAATGGTGTGAGTTGGAAGCTCAGTGTTGTTTTGATTTGCATTTCCCTGGTGACTAAAGATGTTGAACACTTCTTTAGGTGCTACTTAGCAATTTGGTGTTCCTCAGTTGAGAATTCTTTGTTTAGAACTGTACCCCATTTTTAATGGGATAATTTTTTCTGTGGCGTCTATCTTTTTGAGTTGTTTATTTTGGAAATTATCCCTCTATCAGGTAAAGGGTTGGTAAAGATCTTTTCCCAATCTGTAGGTTGCTGGTTTGTCCTATTAACAGTGTCCTTTGCCTTTCAGAAGCTTTTCAATTTTATGTGGTCCCATTTGTTGATTTTTGATCTTAGAGCCTAAGCAATAGTGTTCTGTTCATGAATTTTCCACATGTCCCAATGTGTTCCAAGCTCTTCCCCACTTGCTTTTCTATTAGATTTATCTGGTTGGATGTTAAGGTACTTGATCCTCATAGAATTGAGATTTGTACAAGAAGAAAAGTATAGATCAATTTGAATTCTTCTACAGGCTAACCATCAGCTAACTACCCAAATTTGTTGAAAATGCTGTCTTTTTTCCACTGGATGGTTTTGGCTTATTTATCAATGTAATGCAACTGCAACCATAGGTGTGTGGGTTTATGTCTGGGTCTTCAATTCTATTCCATTGATCTACCTGTCTCTGTACAAATATCATGCAGTTTTTATCACTATTGCTCTGTAGTATAGATTGAGGTCAGGGATGTTAATTCCTCCAGAAGTTCTTTTATTGTTGAGAATGGTTTTCACCATCCTGGGTTATTTAGTTATTCCAGATAAATTTGAGCATTGCTCTTTCTATCTATGTGGAGAATTGAGTTGGAATTTTAATGGGGATTTCAGTGAATCTCTAGATTACTTTTGGGAAGATAGCCATTTTTACTATGTTAATTCTGTCAATCCATGAGAATGGTAGATCTTTCCAACTTCTGTGGTCTTCTTTGATTCTTTCATCAGATACTTGAAATTCTTCTCAAACAGATCTTTTACTTGCTTGATTAGAGTCACATCAAAATATTTTATATTATTTGTGTCTATTGTGAAGGGTGTTATTTCCCTAATTTCTTTCTCAGCCCATTTATCCTTTGAGTAGATGAAGGCTACTGATTTGTTAGAGTTAATTTTATATCAAGCCACATTGCTGAAGTTGTTTATCAGCTGTAGGAATTCTCTGGTAGAATTTTTGTTGTCAGTTATGCATATTACTATAAATATGTACAAATAGTGATATTTACAAATAGTGATACCTTGACTGCCTCCTTCCCAATTCATATCTCTTTGATTTCCTTTTGATGTCTCATTGATTTCAGTAGAACATTGAGTACTATATTTTATAGACAGGTGTAGAGTGTGCAGCCTTCTCTTATCCCTGATTTTAATGGAATTGCTCTATGTTTCTCTCTCCACTTAATTTGGTATTGGCTAATGGTGTGGACTATGTTGATTTGATTATGTTTGGTAGGGAAATTAAATTCCTGATCGCGCAAAACATTGAACTTGAAGTTGTGTTTTATTTTGTCAAAGGCTTTTTCATTATCTAATGAGATGATCCTGTGTTTTTCCCCCTTTTGAGTTTGTTTATATAATGGATTACATTGATGGATTTCCTTATATTGAACCATCCCTGAATTCCTATTAAGAAGCATACTTGAACATAGTGAATGATTGCTTTGATGTGTCCTTGGATTCAGTTTTCGAGAATTTTATTGAGTATTTTGCATCAAATTCCTTCGCTCCACCCCTCCTCTCTCTATATAAGTGGGTGTTCCACCACCCACCCACCTTTATCTCGCCTCACCCCTGCCTCAGGCATCCCCCTTCCCTGAGGAATCAACTCTTTACATGATTATGTGCATCCTCTCCTACTGATTCCAGACAAGTAACTTCTCTAGTACATATATGCCAGAGGCCCAAGACCAGCCCATGCATACTGTTGGTCTTCCTTTGGAGTTGCTATCCCCTTCAGTTCTTTCAATCCTTCCTCTAACTCTTCCATACAGTTCCTTGACATCAGTCCAGTGGTGTTTGTAAGAATCTGCATCTGTCTCAGTCAAGTGCTGGTAGAGCTTCTCAGAAGACAGCCATGCTAGGCTCCTTTCTGCAAGGGCAACATAGCTTCAGTAATAGTATCAAGGTTTGATGCAAACCCATTGGATGGATCTCAATTTGGGCCAGTCACTGGATGTCCTGTCCCTCAGTCTCTGCTCTATTTTTGCCCCTGAATTTCTTTTATAAGCCAACAATTCTGTGTCAATAATATTGACAGTAGTTTGGTGACCCCATCTCTTTAATGGGGGCCATATCTTACAACTGAAGGTGGTCTCTTCAGGTTCTATCTTCACACTATTAGGCATTTTGGCTACAGCCATCTGCATTGAGTACTAGGAACCTATCACATTCCAGGTGTCTTGGATTTTCGATAGAGTTTTCCCATGCTCCCACCACCATCAGCTGCAGATTTCCTTTCATTCTCCTGGTTTCTGGGTTTTGTACTGTCTACACCCATCCTGGATAACTGCTCCCTTCTCCCTCCTCTTCCCCTCTCCTACATAGTTCCATCACTCCCTATGTTGATCATGATCATTTTGTTCCCCCTTCTAAGTGGGAATGAAGTGTCATCACTTCGTCCTTCCTTCTTGTTAAACTTCTTTTATTATTATTATTATTATTATT
>NW_018392151.1:10322-11947 GCF_900095145.1 Mus pahari | reverse complement strand
CTGTTAGATTGTGGGAGCTAACTTCTCTCCTGTAGCAGATCTGTCCTTCAAAGNAGAGCTCTGTCTGTCCAACCATAAAACATCCACTTTCAGGCCACACGGGCTTTATTGTTGTTCACATTTCGAAAAGGCCACAGGTGTCTCCGACATTGTAGATTTCTGCCCTTTGGTGTAGTTCATCTACTTCAAAGTGAGGAGGGGTAGTGAACCTTTGTTTACCTTTAGGAGACCTCCAATTCCTTCACAATAGCAGGTGAAACTTGTGTCATCTGTACTGCTCCCACTTCATGCCTAACCTCACATTTCAAGTAGTTTCCACCTGCTCTCATGGGGTATGGATTTGATGCTCTCCTTCTCACTCTTACTCTCAAGAGAAATACATGAAAATGTGAGGTTACAGTCCCTAGTAGGGGAGGGGGAAAGAGTTGTTTCAAAGATTTAATTAGCAAATTCTGGAGTTGCCAATCTGTATAATCCTGATTTTCTCTGAAGTCCTTTGGAAGACTATTGAATCACCCATTTCTGGATGCAAAGAGCCTGCAGGCCCTGCATCCAGAAATGAAAGCACACTCTCTATCCTCTCTCCTCATTGAAGGCAAAGCCAAGATACAGCTTTCACTGATGGTGTCTGTTGAGCACAACCACCATTTACTGCAAGGGCCTTCTCCTTGGAGGTTTCAGGTACAACACTAGTGGGGCCTGAAAGGATGTTGAGAGACTACCTGCTGAGTTAGCTCCCCACTCCCCCTTCTCTTTCTTGTCTTTTCTTTGTTTTCTTTTTTCTTTATGACATTTCTTCTCTTTTAGATCTTTTCTCCTTTCTTTCCTTTTCACTTGTCTTCATGTTCCTCTCTTGCTCTCCATCCCTTCTTACCTCTCCCTCCCTCCCTCCCTCCTCATCTCTGTCCCTCCCTCCCTTCCTTCCTCACTTCTTTCCTTTAGTTTCCCATATAACATTTCTCTGCATGTCCTTACTGCCCTGGAACTCACTTAGTGGATCAGGCTGGCCTCAAACTCACAGACTTCTGCCTGACTCTGCCTCCCACATGCTGCCAGTTTTGAGTTCACTTTAGTTGTGCTTGTGTTCCACCTGCACCATTTGTAAACATGTGTCTACACCCTAGCTGTACTATTGCATATGTGTCTAAGCCACACCATTTGTGACCTTGGATCTATGTCCCAGCTCCACCAGTGGCAAGCTGGTGTCTGTCTGTGTCCAAACCCTACCATTTGTGAGCTTGTATTTATGTCCCAGCTCACCATCTGTGAACTTGTCTCTAGGTCCTAGACCCATCACTTTGTAGGACCTGCTGTACTGCTCCTCTAGCCACTGTAGTCATTTTGTGGAGCGGGTAGGGTCCCTAAGGGCCCCACATTGGAAGACTTCTTTAGTGATAGTTGAGTAAAATGTGAAGATCTACCACTTTGGACAGAACCTGACACACACTACATCAGAGGTTTGCCTTCGCTCCTGGGAACTCCTCTCTGTGCAGAACACCCACACTGACAGAATCCTCTGTTCAAACTGAGAGCTATGAATCTGAAGGGCCAAAAGGCCATCATCCTCTTCCTGCCCTCCACAAGTTCCCTGAATTTCCATTCAGAATCATGGTCATTCTTACATT
>NW_018392151.1:7439-8640 GCF_900095145.1 Mus pahari | reverse complement strand
CTTTCTTAATTTCCCTTCTTACTTTCTCCATCACTACTAACATGCTGATGAGGCCAGGTAAAACTGGCAACACCTGTGTGCTTTGTAATGTGGTTAGGATCTCTAATATCTTCACAATTCTAGTTGCCATCACCCATACCAATGCATAAGTCTGGTTGGCCAAGATGTGGCAATCACTGTTTATCATGGGCAATCTTGGTTATTCAATATCCATAACAAGGATGTGAACACGTGCTATCTAAATCCTCTGGCCATACCTTAAGCCTTCCAGGGCAAGGAGTATCTGATCGATTATGTCCAGGAAAATACACCTTATTCTGTCCAATTGTTTTTCTATCAGTGCTGTGCCAATCAGCCACCTATTCTGTGACTTTGGGTGACTGAAATTTATTATATTGTCCTCTCTAAGATTCAGAAGGCCTTTAGGGATAGGACATACACTCTGCCTTGGGTTAACAGGCCCCAAGCAATATATCTTTAGTACATCTCTTAGCAGGAGGTCATGAAGAAGCTGACATACCAGAGCTCACTCTGCCTGCTGTGGGAATGCAGCTCCTCCTACAGTGTGATGTCAAAACCCTGTACCCTTGCTGCCAAGCAGCTAAAGAGGCTGCTGGAGAGACTCCCCCAAGTTCGCTCCTGTGCTATGCTTGTAGTCTGCTCTACCACCCCACTCAAAGTATTCTCTTTTTGTGATGAGGTCAGGCCAGCTGCTGCTCCAAGGTACAACAAAGGCACTAAAGTGGTGCTCATAGATGTCTCAGGAGTGGCTGACAGTTGCATTCCCTTCTGCTGACTGTTCTGGGAAAGTCCTGAGATATCTGACCTCTTCTCTAGTCAGTGACCCACATATATGTTTGTGGTCATCCTGATCATTCCTTGTGGAGTTTTTTTTCCCCCAGACTTGGTTTCATTTTTTTGAGAGGGCCTTACTGTGTAACCATAGCTGCCCTGAGCCTTACTGTATAGACCACACAGTCCATGAATTGCCTGCCTCTGCATCTTGATTTCTTGGAGGGCCAGTTGTGGCCCATCAAATTTGGAAGTCTTTTGTGATGGGGGATGTAGTAAGATATGAGGCACATACTTACATGTGGAGTCTCTATTTTTACAGATTCAAATCTAATGGGCTCCCTATAGCCATAGGACCAAAGGTTCTCCAAAGCGTTCGAGAACATTAGGTCATAGACATGTCACTAGA
>NW_018392151.1:3216-4491 GCF_900095145.1 Mus pahari | reverse complement strand
TATCAATGATTTCTACAGTAGACTAGGAGATCCATGTGCATAGTAGCCTGGAATCCCCAGAGAACAGCAGTATATGGGATGATGAATTAACTTCATCCCATTTGAAAAACAGATGTTGATAGGCAGTAGCCTAGTGTGGAGTTAGGAAAAGAGAATCTGACTGCCTGAGCTGGTGAGCAAGCCACCTTTGTTCCGGGTAGCCACGGCTCCAGTCTGTGCTACTGAGAGTGCGGACTGCAGAAGTGACACATCTTCTGGGACAGACCCTGTTTTCAGGCTCCAGATATCCAGGCACCTTCCCCTCCAGATGAGAGGTGTCTGCCCAGGAGGGCTCTCACTGCCTGAGCTGGTGAGGGAGTCATCTTTGCTCCAGGTCGCCCAGGGGCCAGTCTGCGCCTCTGAGAATGTGGAGTGCAGAAGCTTCTGGGTCAGACCCTGTTTCAGGCTTCAGACATCCGCACAACTTCTCCCACCAGAGGAGATGTGTCTACCTGGGAGGGCTCTGTCAGCCAGAGCATGTGAGAGAGCCATATTGTGTCCAGGGTCCCCTGAAGACTAATCTGTGCAGGTGAGTGCACAAACTGCAGAGACAACACATATTCTGGGACAGGCCCCATATCAGGCCTTCATCTTCAGCCAGGAGGCAGATCTGAATGCTAGGCCTCTGTGTACCTTCCCAACAAGAGGAAAACTTGCCTGTGGAGAGTACTCTGACCACTGAGACTCAGGAGAGAGCTGGACTCCCAGGACTGCTGACAGAGGCTAAAATAATCTCAGGAGGAATAAGCTCCAACAAGAGACAACTATAAGAACTCAAGCCAGAAGTTAACAGATGGGGAAAGGCAAACGTAGGAAAACAGAATCCACTTTTATAGTGTCCATGAAGGAGACCTAAACTGGAAGGACAGAGGGGAAGGATGTGACACCTTAGTGGCATGGTCTGAGAGGGAAACTTTGCCTTATCTTCACTGTGCTAAGATAGGACATCATCTCAGCAGTAGCTCTGTGCATGAAGAGGCTGCAGATTTCGAGGAATGTGTTCCAGACTCTCAGTGTGAAATGCACAATGAAGGACCAGTTTCTCCTTTTCAATGTCATGTTTTCTCCTTCCCTCACTATTCATGAAAAAGATGGCAAGGGAACGAGTGAAAAGGGAAGAGGTCAATATGATTGGAACAACCAGAAAAACACTCTGCTCATGGAAACCACATCCTCACTAGCTGTTAAGGTTTTCATGACCTGCAGACAGCATAGTGACTGTGGGTAAGAGAAAGT
>NW_018392151.1:0-1854 GCF_900095145.1 Mus pahari | reverse complement strand
TGTTTCTGTAATGTCTATTCTAAATTCTGATGACAGCAGGGATGGTCGTATCTCCATGCCTCCCTTCCAAAGCTACAGGATGAAGACTGGAGTTCATTTTCAAAGTATCAATTAGTTCTANCATATGGACCACCAGGCAGCTACCTACACAGTATGTCCTCTCAAACACCCCATTATTAAATGTACCCCACACCTGCCACAACCCAAAGTTCTTTGCACTACTTAGGCAAGGAGAATATTTCTTGGATTTGGACATTCACATTACTTTTTTGTTTCTCAAAAGTTTGTGACATAAGAGAAAACAAGTAGTTTGATTGCAGGCTTTCTCTTCCCTGTGTGTCTCCTTGACTCATTTTTAACTCTCTTCTCCAGCCCTGGAATACCACACAAGCTGCAACCTTCCTTTCCCCTGGGAGNATCCCACAGATCATTGCCTCCTAGTCTCCCTCCCCTCACTGGTGGATNTGTCTCAACCTCCAACTCCAGCAAGCTCTGCTAAACCACAAGTGGCACTTGCCAGAAAACCCAGTATTGAGTGGACTGCCCACAGAACTTTTCCACTCTGTTCCTGAGATGTGAGACTGGATCTCCCAGGATCATAGCCAGCTCTGCTACAGAACACAGGTTCTAGTCTTCCCTGATCTTTATAATCCTATCTGCTACTGATCTCACAAGGTTTCTCCTCTTAACCTCATTCCCTACTTGCTCATTTGTCCCAAACCTCAACTCTAGCAGTCACTTCCTGATAACTCAAAGGCAGCAAAAAGAAGGCCCACCACTCTACAACTGATCTTGAGATCCAAAACCACCAGTCCACTCCCAGGCTCTGTAGCAGGACACCTGATGCATCTACTTTCCCTATCTGACACCATGCCCAGTGCATCATAGATACATTCAGTGCTCTATTTCCCTTCCCCAACTCTTCTCCATACCCCAGCCTCCAGACAAAGCAGACATCCCCTGTGAACATACCAGTTGAACAGATTAAGAAAATAAGGAACACAGCCATCACACTTGCTGAAAATTCAGAGAAACCAGGGGTGGGAAAGGTACAGTCTGAAATCCACACGGACATTCCAGAGTTGGGCTTAGAGTCTCAGGAACCATAGACATCGCTGGATACCAGGGAGTGCTGGTTCTACGGTCACTGGGCTACAAGGAGACCAGAGGCATCAGGTTTTCAGTCTTGGACATCACAGATACCCTGGATGTNTTGGGAAGACCTGAGAATGAAGGGGGACACTGGTGGGCCCTGAACAGTGTCCAAAGGGAAAGGACAGGATGGGGAGTCTTTGGATTGGTGAAAGGTGTGGTTGGAGGGAGGGAAGGCCACTAGCAAGGAGGTTAGATGAGGGTCATTAAGGGAAGACCTGTGCATTGCTCCAGCAGGGCAGATCCAGATAAGAAGAGATGGTCTATGGTTTTAAGAATTTATTGTGGAAAGGCAGAGAGACAGACAGAGTAGAGAAGCAGGGGCTGGCCATGGCCATGTGGAGAGGGAAGGAAGGAAAAGCAGAGAGATGGGGAGCAAGGGAGCAAGGGACCAAGAGTAAGAGCAAGAGAATAAGAGAGGGAGCCAGGGGCAAACAACCCCTTTCACAGTGGGTCAGGCCTGCCTAGCTGANTAGGGAGTGGGTATAAATGTGGATGTGGAGTTCAGACAGAATATCAGGAGCTTGGATCATTGCCTACATGACTGAAGGCCACACACCTCTCTGCTTGGGGAGGAGGAGCTGTGGAAGGCTGTAGCTGCAACAGGAGCCAGGGAACCAGAAGGCATGGCTGGACATCTGCCATCACTTAGGGTCACCAGGGGTCAAGGCCTGTGCTCAAACAGAGAGAAGGCTGTCTATG
>NW_018392150.1:5058-10137 GCF_900095145.1 Mus pahari | reverse complement strand
GCCGTCGCTGGACCGCCCACTGTCGCCCGGACTGCCCCCCATCATCGCGAGAACTTCGTGGCAACTTCAGGAGACTCTGGGGCATGCTGGGAACTCTTCTTTGTATTTAAGCCAGTTCCAACAATAAAATATGGGCTTTGATCAGGATGTCTTAGACAGAGCCCAATTTTTCCTTTGCAGCCCTGTTCCTCCTTTCAGGATTTCCCGCGCTCCGATTCGGATCCACGGTGGCTCTGCAGGCAGAGCACTACAATTACATATGGGGGGATGGTCATTGCCTCACAGGGGGAAGGTCACTGCATCACAGGTAGAATGGTCACTGCATCACAGTTTGGATCCTCATTGCATCTCAGGTAGGATGATTATGGCATCTCAGGTGGGTTGGTCACTACATTTCAGGTGGCATGGATACTGCCTCTCACATGGAATGGTCACTGCATCTCATGTGAAGTGGTCACTAAAACTCAGAATGGATGGACACTGCATCTCATGTAAAAGTTGCTACATTTCAGGTGGGATGGTCACTGCATCACAGATGGGATGGTCACTGCATTAATCGTAGGATGGCCACTACATCTCACGATGGATGGTCACTGCCTCACAGGTGGAACGGTCACTGCATCACAAGTAGATTGGTCATTGTATCACAGTTGGAATAGTCACTGCATCATAGGAGGTATGGTTACTGCATCTCAGGTGGGATAGTCACTAAATCATAGGTGGGATTGTCATCACATCTCACTTGGAATGGTTACTACATTTCATGTATCATAGTCACTGCATCCCAGGTGGGATGTTCACAACATCTCAGGTGGCATTGACACTGCATCTCAGGTGGGATGGTCACTACATGTCATGTGGGATAGTTACTGCATCACAGTTGGGATAGTCACTGCATCACAGGTGGGATGGGCACTGAACCTCGGGTGGGACTGTCAGTACATCTAAGGTGGTTTTGTACTATATCACATGTGGGATGGTCACTACATCACAGGTCAGATGGCCACTACATCATTATTGGGATGGTGACTATATCATATGTGGGATGGTTTTGACATCTATGGTGAGATGATCGCTACATTTTAGGAGGGCTTGTGACAGCATCACAGGTGGTATCATTACTGAATCCCAGGTGGAATGATATCTATATCACAGGTGGGATGGTTCCTGCATCACCAGTGGTTTTTCACTATATCACAGGTGAGAGTCACTACGTCATAGGTGGGATGGTCACTTCATCTCAGGTGGGCGGGTCACTGCATAACAGGTGGAATGGTCACTGCATCATAGGAGGGATAGTCACTGCATCTCTGGAGAGATATTCACTGTATCACAGGTGGGACTGTCATGGCATCTCCATTGGAATTATCACTTTTCAGGTGGCATAGTCACTACATCTCAGGTGGGATAGTCACTGCATCACAGTAGGGATGGTAACTGAATCTCAGGTGGGATGGTCAGTACATCTCAGGTGGGATGGTCATTGCATCTATTGTAAGTATTCTTACATATCAGGTGGAATACTCACTGTATGAAAGGTGGGATTGTCACTGCATCACTGGTGGGATGGTCACTGCATCTCAGGTGGGATAGTCAGTGCATCACAGGTGAGTAGGTCAGTAAATCACAGGTAGGATGATCACTACCTCACAGGTGGTATTGTCACTGCATCTCAGGTGGCATGGTCACTGCCTCCCAATGAAATGGTGAAAGCATCTCAGTTGGCATGTTCACTGCATCTCATTTGGGATGGTCACTGCATATCAGGTGGAATGGTCACAACATCTCAGGTGGCATGGTCACAGCATCCCAGGTGGGATGGTCAAGCCATCCCAGGTGGCATGTTCATTACATCTCAAGTGGGATTTTCACTGCATCTCATGTGGGATGATACTACATCACAGTTGGGATGGTCACTACCTCTCTGGTGGGATGGTCACTACATCACCGATGGGATGGTCACTGATATCATATTGAATGGAAACTGCATCTCAGTTGGGACAGTCACTATATCTCAGGTGGGAAGGACACTGCATCTCATGTAAGAGTCACTACATCTCAGGCGAGATGGTCACTGCCTCACAGGTTGGATTGTCACTGCATAACATTTGGAATTATCACTGTATCACAGTTGGAATGGTCACTGCTTCATAGGAGGGATAGTCACTTTATCTCAGGTGGGATAGTCACAACATCACAGGAGGGATTTTCTTCGCATCTCACATGGAATGGTTACTGTATCACAGATGGCATGGTCACAGCATCCCAGGTGGGATGGTCACAACATCACAGGAGGGATTTTCTTCGCATCTCACATGGAATGGTTACTATATCACAGATGGCATGGTCACAGCATCCCAGGTGGGATGGTCACAACATCTCAGGTGGCATGGACACTGCATCTATTGTAAGTGTCCCCACATCTCAGGTGGGATGGTCACTGCATCTCAGGTGGAATGGTCACTACATCTCAGGTGGGATGGATACTGCATCTCATGTGGGATAGTCACTGCACAACAGTTGGGATGGTCACTGCATCTCAGGTTGGATGGTCACTGCATCACAGGTGTGATGGTCACAGCATCACATGTGGGATGGGTACTGCATCACGGATGGAATGGTCACTGCACCTCAGGTGGGATTGTCACTACATCTCAGGTGGCATGGACAATGCATCTATTGTAAGTATCCCTACATCTTATGTAGGATGCTCACTGCATGAAAAGTGGGATGGTCACTGCATCTCAGGTGTAATGGTCACTATATCTTAGGTGGGTTTGTCACAACTTCACAGGTTGGATGTTCACTGCATCACAGGTGGGATTGTCACATCTCAGTTGTCAGGGTCACTGTATCCCAGGTGGAATGGTCAAAACATCTCAGGTGACATGGTAACTGCATTTCATGTGGGATAGTCACAACATCTCAGGTGATATGGACACTGCATCTCAGGTTGGATTGTCACTACATGTCAGATGCGATTGTCACTGCATCTGAGGTAAGAGACATTACATCTTAGGTGAGATGGTCACTGCATCCCAGGTAGGACGGTCACTGCATATCAGGTAAGATGGTCCCTGCATCACAGGTGGAATGGTCACTGCATCTCAAGAGGGACGGTTACAACATCTCAGGTGTGATGGACACTGCATTTCATGTAAGAGTCACTTCATCTCAGGTGGGATGGTAACTGCATCACAGGTGGGATTTTCACTGCATCACAGGTGGAATGGTCACTGCATCACATCTGTGATGGTCACTACATCACAGGAGGGATAGTCACTGCATCTCAGGTGGGATGGTCAATACATCTCAGGTGGATAGGTCACTCAATCACAGGTGGAATGCTCAGTGCATTACAGGTGGGATGGTCACCACATTATAGGATGGATGGTCACTACATCACAGATAGGTTGGTGACTGGATCTCAGGTGGAATTGTCACTGCATTAAAGTTGGAATTGTCAGTGCATCACAGGTGGGATGGTCACTGCATCTCAGGTGGGATAGTCAGTGCATGAAAGGTGAGATTGTCATCACATCTCACATGGGATGGTCCCTACACCTCAGGTAACATAATCACTGCATCCCAGGTGGGATGGTCAAAACATCTCAGGTGACATGGTCACTGCATCTCATGTGGGATGGTCACAACGTCTCAGGAGGGATGGTCACTGCATCTCATGTGGGATAGTCACTGCATCACAGTTGGAAAGGTCACTACATCTCAGATGGGTGGTCACTAAATCTCAGGTAAGAGTATGTACATCTCAGGTGGGATGATCACTGCATCCCAGGAGGGATGGTAACTGCATAACAGGTAAGATAGTAACTGCATCACAGGTGGAATGGTCACTGCATCTCAGGAGGTATGATAACAACATCTCAGCTGGGATGGACACTGCATCTCATGTAAGCATCACTACATCACATGTGGGATTATCACTGTGTCACAGGTCAGATGGTCACTGCATCACAGGTGGGATTGTCACTGTACCACAAGTGGGATGATCTCTGCATCTCAGGATGGATATTCACTGTATCACAGGTCGGATGGTCACTAAATCACAGGTGGGATGGCCTCTACATCACAAATGGGATGGTCACTGTATCTCAGGTGGAATGGTCACTGTATCAAAGTTGGAATTGTAACTGCATCACAGGTAGGATGGTAACTGCATCTCTGGTGGGATAGTCAACTCATCACAGGTGGGATTGTCATCACATCTCATGTGGAATGGTCAGTACATCGCAGGTGCCATGGTCACTGCAACCCAGGTGGTATGGTAAAAAAATCTCAGGTGGCATGGTCACTGCATCTCATGTGCGATGGTCACTGCATGCCATGTGGCATTAAGAAAGCATCTCAGGTAGGATGGTCACTGATCTCAGGTGGGATGGTCACTGCATTACAGGTGGGATGGTAAAGCATCTCAAGTGGGATGGTCACTGTATCACAGGTGGAATGGTCACTGCATCACAGATGGGATGGTCACTACATCACTGAAGGTATGATCCATGCATCTCAGGTGGAATGGTCACTGTGTCTCAGGAAGAACTGTCACTACATCTCAGGTGGGATGGACACTGTATCTCATGTAAGAGTCACTACATCTCAGGTGGAATTGTCACTGCATCACTGGTGGAATGGTCACTGTATCACTGGCAGGATGGTCACTTCATCTCCAGTGAAATGGTCAATGCATCTCTGGTGGGATGGTCACTAAATCTCAGGTAGGATGGTCACTAAATCACAGGTGGGGTGGTCACTGCATTTCAGGAGGAATATTCACTGCATCTCAGGTAAGAGTCACTACATCTCAGGTGGGATGGTCAGTACATATCAGGTGGGATGGTCACTGCATGTCAGGTAAGAGTTACTAAATCTCAGGTGCGATGGTCACTGCATCCAAGGTGGTATTGTCACAGCATCTCATGTAAGATGGTCACTGCATCTCAGGAGGTACAGTCACCACATCTCAGGTGGAATGGACATTGCATCTCATGTAAGAGTCACTACATCTCAGCCGGGCATGGTGGCACACGCCTTTAATCCCAGCACTCGGGAGGCAGAGGCAGG
>NW_018392150.1:0-4913 GCF_900095145.1 Mus pahari | reverse complement strand
GGATTTCTGAGTTTGAGGCCAGCCTGGTCTACAAAGTGAGTTCCAGGACAGCCAGGGCTAGACAGAGAAACCCTGTCTCGAAAAAAGCCAATAAATAAATAAATAAATAAATAAATAAATAAATAAATAAATAAATGAGTCACTACATCTCATATGGGATGGTTATTGCATCACAGGTGGGATAGTCACTGCATCATAAGTGGAATGGTTATTGCATCACAAATGGGCTGGTCACTGCCCCTCAGGTGGTATGGTAACTACATCTCAGGTGGGATGGTCCCTCGAATCACAGATGGGATGGTCACTACATCTCAGGTGGAATAGTCAGTGCATTATAGGTGGGATTGTCATCACATCTCATGTGGGATGGTCACTACATCTCAGGTGGTATGGTCATTACATCCCTGGTGGCATGGTAACAACATCTCAGGTGGGATGGTCACTGTATCACAGGTGAAATCGTTAATGCAACTCAGATGGTATGGTCACTACATCTCAGGTGGGATGGTCATTACATGACAGATGGGAGTGTCACTGCATCTCAGTTGGAAGCGTCACTTCATTACAGTTGGTATGGTCACTGCATCACAGGTGGTATGGTCACTGCATCTCATGTGGGATGGTCACTGCAACTCAGGTGGAATCGTGACTGCATCTCAGGGGGGATGATCACTATATCTCAGGTGGGAAGGACATTGCATTTTATGTAAGAGTCAGTACACTTCAGTTAGTATGGTCAATGCCTCACAGGTTGGATGGACACTAAACCTCAGGTGGGATAATCACACCGTCTCAAGTAGGATTGTCATTGCATCTCATGTGGGATTTTCACTACATCTTAGTTGGGATAGTCATTGCATCACAGGTGGAATTGTCATGGCATCTCAGGTAGGATGGTCACTGCTCTCAGGTGGGATGGTCACTGCATCACAGGAGGAATGGTCACTGCATCTTAAGTGGGATGGTCACTGTATCACAGGTGGAATGATCATTGTATCACAGATGGGATGGTCACTACATCACAGATGGAATGGTCCCTCCATCTCAGGTGGAATGGTCACTGCATCTCAGGAGGGATAGTCACTAACTCTCAGGTGTTGACAGTGCTTCTCATGTAAGAGTCACTACATCACAGATGGGATTTTCATTGCATCACAGGTGGGATGGTAATTGCATCACTGGTGGAATGGTCACTGAATTTCAGGGGGGATGGTTACTACATCTCAGGTGGGAAGGACATTGCATTTCATGTAAGAGTCACTACTTTTCAGGTAAGATGGTCACTACATCACAGGTGGGATGGTTACTACATCTCAGTTTGGATGGTCACTACATCTCAGGTAAGTGTCACTATATCACATATGGTATTGTCACTGCAACCAAGGAGTGATGGTCACTGCAATTCATGTAAGGTGGTCACTGTGTCACAGGCAGAATGGTCACTGCATCATATCTGGACTAGTCACTGCATCACAAGTGGAATTGTCTCTGCATCTCAGGTGGGATAGTCAGTGCATCAAAGGTTGGGATTGTCTTCCCATCTCACCTGTGTGGTCACTATATCTCAGGTGGCATAGTAACTGCAACACAGATGGGATAGTCAAAATTACTCAGGTGGTATGGTCACTGCATCTCACTTAGGATGTTAACTGCATCTCAGGAGGTACGGTAACTACATTTCAGGTTGGATGGTCACTGCATCACAGGTGGGCTGGTCACTGCATCACAGGTGAAATGGTCAGTGCATCTCAGGAGGAATGGTCACTGCATCACAAGTGTGACAGTCACCTCACATCAGGTGGAATGGTCAATTCATGTCTGGTGGCATGGTCTCAGCATCCCACTTGGGATGTTCACAACATCTCATGTGGCATGGTCACAATGTCTCAGGTGGGATGATCACTACTTTACAAGTGAGAAAGTCACTGCATCACCATTGGGATTGTCACTGCATCTCAGGTAGGATGATAATTGCATCACTGGTGGGATGGTCACTATATTTTAGGTGGCATAGTCACTGCATCCCAGGTGGCATGGTAACAACATCTCAGGTGAGATGGTCACTACATCACAGGTGGGATGGACACTGCATCTCATGTAAGAGTCATTTCATCTAGTTGGATGCTTACTGCATTCAGGTGAAATGGTTAATGCAACTCAGGTGGGATGATCACTAAATCACAGGTGGGATGGTCACTACATCACAGAAGGGAGTGTCACTGCATCTCACTTGGAAGGGTCACTTCATTACAGTTGGAATGGTCACTGCATCACAGGTGAGATTGTTACTGCAGCTCATGTGGGATGGTCACTGCAACTAAGGTGGAATGGTTACTGCACCTCAGGGGGGATGATCACTACATCTCAGGTGGGATGGACATTGTATTTCTTGTAAGAGTCACTACATTTCAGGTAGGATTGTCAAAGCCTCACAGGTGGGATGGACACTGAATCTCTGGTGGAATAAACAGAGCATCACAAGTGGGATTGTCATTGCATCTCATGTGAGATTGTCACTACATCTCAGTTGGGATAGTCACTGCATCTTAAGTGGGATGGTCACTGCATCTCAGGTGGCATTCACAAAGCATCTCAGGTAGGATGTTCACAGCATCTCAAGTGAGATGGTCACTGCATCATAGACAGAATGGTCAATGCATCACAGATGGGATGGTCCCTGCATCTTAGGTGGAATGGTCACTGCATCTCAGGAGGGATGGTCACTACATCTCAGGTGGGATAGAAACTGCATCTCATGTAACTGTCATTACATCTCAGGTGGAATTGTCAATGCATCACAGGTGAGATGGTAATTGCATCACTGGTAGAATGGTCAATGCATCTCTGATGGGATGGTTACTAATTCTCAGGTAGGATGGTCACTAAATCACAGGTGGGGTGGTCACTGCATTTCAGGTGGAATATTCACTGCATCTCAGGTAAGAGTCACTACAAATCAGGTGGGATGGTCACTGCATCCCAGGTGATATGTTCACTGCATCTCATGTAGGATGGTCACAGCATCTCAGGAGGTACAGTCACTACATCTAAGGTTGTAAGGACATTGCGTCTCATGTAAGAGTCTGTACATCTCTGGTGGGATGTCACTGCATAACACGTGGGATGGTCACTGCATTACAGGTGGGATTGTCTCTGCATCTCAGGTGGGATGGTCACTGCATCTCAGGTGGAATGGTCACTAAATCACAGGTGGGATGTTTACTGCATGACATCTGGGCTGGTCACTGTACACAGGTGGGATGGACACTGCCTCGCAGGTTGAAAGGTCACTACATCACAGGTAGGATGATCACTAAATCTCAGATGGGATGGTCACTGCATCACAGGTGGAGTGGTCACTGCATCTCAGGTGGGATGGTTACTACATCTCAGATGGGATGGTTACTACATCTCAGATGGGATGGTCAATGCATCTCAAGTAAGAGCCATTGCAACTCAGGTGAGATGGTCACTGCAACCAAGGTGAGATGGTCAAAATATGTCAGGTGGCATGGACACTTCATATCCTGTGGGATGGTCACAACATCTCAGGTGTGATGGTCAGTGCATCTCATGTGGAATAGTCTTTGAATCACAGTTGGAATGGTTTTACTACATCTCAGGTGGGATGGTCACCACATCTCAGGTAAGAGGCACTACGTCTCAGGTGGGATAGTCTATGCATCCCAGGTAGGATGTTTACTGCATCTCAGGTAAGATAGTCACTGCATCACAGGTGGAATGGTCACTGCATCTCAGGAGGGAATGTCATTACATCTCAGATGGAATGGACATTGCATCTCAGATGGAATGGTCACTGCCTTAGGTGGGATGGTCACTACATCTCAGGAGGGAAGGACAATGCATCTCCTGTAAAAGTCACTATATCTCAGTTGGGATGGTCACTTCTTCACAGGTGGGATGGTCACTATATCTCAGGTGGAATAGTCACTGCGCCACAGTTGGAATGATCCCTGCATTACATGTGGGATGGTAACTGCATCTCAGGGGGGATAGTCTCTGCATCACAGGTTGGATTGTCATTGCATCACAGGTGAGATGGTCACTACATGTCAGGTGGCATAGTCACTGCATCCCAAGTGGAATGGTCACAGAATCTCATGTGGGATATTTATTGCATCACAACTGGGATGGTCACTGCGTCTCAGGTAAGGAAGTCAGTGCATCACAGGTGGGATTGTTTTGTTTTTGAATATGTGTGTGTGTGTGTGTGTGTATGTGTGTGTGTAATTATTATTATTAGATATTTTCTTTATTTACATTTCAAATGCTATCCCAAAAGTTCCCTATACCCTCCACTCTCCCTGTTCCCCAACCCACACACTCCTACTACTTGGCACTGGCATTCCCCTATACTGGGGCATATAAAGTTTAAAAGACCAATGGGCCTCTCTTCCCAATGATGGCCCTCTAGGCCATATTCTGCTACATAGGCAGTTAGAGACACGAGCTCAGGGGGTACTGGTTAGTTCATATTGTAGTTCCACCTATAGGGCTGCAGAGCCCTTCAGCTCCTTGGGTAAATTCTCTAGCTCCTACATTGGGTGCCCTGTGTTCCATCCAATAGCTGATAGTGAGCATCCACTTCTGAGTTTTCCAAGCATTGGAATAGCCTCACAAGAGACTGCTATATCAGGGTCCCTTCAGCAATACCTTTTGGCATGTGGAACAGTGTCTGGGTTTGGTGACCTATGATTGGATGGATCCCCGGGTGGGGCAGTCTCTAGATAGTCCATCCTTTCATCTTAGTTCCAAACTTTGTATCCGTAACTCCTTTCATGGGTATTTTGTTCCCTATTTTAAGGAGGAATGGAGTATCCACAAGTTGGTCTTCCTTCTTCTTGGTTTTCTGGTATTTTGCAAATCGTATCTTGGGTATTCTAAGTTTCTGG
>NW_018392149.1:5289-6554 GCF_900095145.1 Mus pahari | reverse complement strand
GATCATCCACCATGACCAAGAAGGCTTCATTCCAGGGTTGCAGGGATGGTTTAATATAAGGAAACCCATCAATGTAATCAACTACATAAACAAACTCAAAGACAAAAACCACATGATCATCTCATTAGAAGCTGGGAAAGGATTTGACAATATCCAACCCCCCTTCCTGATAAAAGTCTTGGAAAGATCAGGAATTCAAGGCCCCTACCTAAACGTACTAAAAGTAATCTACAGCAGACCAGTAGCCAACATCAAAGTAAATGGAGAGAAACTCTAAGCAATACCACTAAAATCAGGGACTNGACAAGGCTGCCCACTTTCTACCTACCTATTTAATATAGTACTTGAAGTCCTAGCCAGAGCAATCCGACAACAAAAGGAGATCCAGGGGATACAAATTGGTAAGGAAGAAGTCAAAAATATCATTATTTGCAGATGATATGATATTATACATAAGTGACCCTAAAAAGTCCACTAGAGAACTCCTAAACCTGATAAACATCTTCAGTGCAGTAGCTGGATATGAAATTAACTCAAACAAANNNTNGCCTTCCTCTACACGAAGGACAAACGGGATGAGAAAGAAATTAGGGAAACAANACCCTTCACAATAGTCACAAATAATATAAAATACATTGTTGTGACTCTCACTAAGAAACTGGAATATCTGTATGATAAAAACTTCAAATCCCTGAAGAAAGAAATTGAAGAAGATCTCAGATGATGGAAAAATCTCCCATGCTCATGGATTGGCAGGATTAACATAGTCAAAATGGTGATCCTAATAAAAGCAATCTACAGATTCAATGCAATCCCCATCAAAATTCCAACCCAATTCTTCACAGAGTTTGAAAGGGCGATTTGCAAATTCCTCTGGAATAATAAAAAACCTAGGATAGCAAAAACCATTCTCAACAATAAAAGAACCTTTGGTGGAATCATCATGCCTGATCTTAAGCTGTACTATGGAGCAATTGTGATTAAAACTGCATGGTACTGGTACAGCAACAGACAGGAAGGTCAATGGAATAGAATTGAAGATCCAGAAATGAACCCACACACCTATGGTCACTTGATTTTTGACAAGGGAGCTAAAATCATCCAGTGGAAAAATGATAGCATTTTCAACAAATGGTGCTGGTTCAACTGGCAGTTATCACATAGAAGAATGATAATTGATCCATTCTTTTTTTTATTATTATTATTATTATTTTCTTTGTTTACATTTAAAATGCTATCCCGAAAGTTCCCTATACCCCCCCCCC
>NW_018392149.1:0-4559 GCF_900095145.1 Mus pahari | reverse complement strand
TATTCTAAGTTTCTGGGCTAATATCCGCTTATCAGTGAGTGCATATCTAGTGACTTCTTTTGTGATTGGGTTACCTCATTAAGGTTGATATCCTCCAGATATATCCATTTGCCCACGAATTTCATAAATTCATTGTTTTTAATAGCTGAGTAGTACTCCATTGTGTAAATGTACCACAGTTTCTGTATGCATTCCTCTATTGAGTGACATTAAATCAAACAAATCAAACCTTCCTCTACTCAAAGGATAATTTAAGAAATTAGGGAACTGACACCTTTCACAATAGTCACAAATAATTAAAGTATCTTGATGTGACTCCATCTAAACAAGTGAAAGATCTGTATGACAAGAACTTCAAGTTTCTGAAGAAAGAAATCAAAGAAGATCTCAGAAGATGGAAAGATCGCCCATGCTCATGGATTGGTAGTATTAATACAGTCAAAATATCCATCTTCCCTAAAGCAATCTAGAGATTCAAAGCAATCCCCATCAAAATTCCAACTCAATTCTTCATAGAGTTAGAAAGAGCAACTTCAAAATTAATATGGAATTAAAAAAAAAACCAGGATAGTGAAAACAATGCTCAATAATAAAATGAACTTCTGGGGTAATAACCATCCCTGACCTCAAGATGTGCTGCAGAGCAATAGTGATAAAAACTGCATGGTATTGGTAGTAACAGGCAAATAGATCAATAGAATAGAATTGAAGACCCAGGAATGAAACCACACACCCACAGTCACTTGATCTTTGACAAAGGAGCTAAAACCATCCAGTGGGGAAAAGACAGCATTTTCAACAAATGGTGCTGGCACAACTGGAGGCTATCATGTAGAAGAATGAGAATCGATCCATTCTTATCTCCTTGTACAAAGCACAAGTCAAAGTGGATCAAGGACCTATACATAAAACCAGATACACTGAAACTAGTAGAAGGTAAAGTGGGAAGAGCCTCGAGCACACGGGCACGGGGGAAATTTTCCTGAACAGAACAGCAATGGCCAGTGCTGTAACATCAAGAATTGATAAATGGGACCTTATAAAATTGCAAAGCATCTATAAGGCAAAGGACACTCTCAATAGGATAAAACAGCAACCAACAGATTGTGAAAAGATCTTTACCAACCCTACATCAGGTACAGGGCTTATATCCAATATATACAAAGAACTCAAGAAGTTAGACTTCAGAGAACCAAATAACTCTATTTAAAAAAATAGGGTAGAGAGAGAAACAAAGAATTCTGAAATGAGGAATACCGAATGGATGTGAAGCACCTAAAGAAATGTTGAACTTCGTTAGTCATCAGGGAAATACAAATCAAAACAACCCTGTTGTCCATCTCACACCACTCAGAATGGCTAAGATCAAACACTCAGGTGACAGCAGATGCTGGTGAGGATGTGGAAAAAGAGGAACACTCCTCCATTGCTGGCAGTATTGCAAGCTGGTACAACCACCCTGGAAATCATTTTGGTGGTTTCTCTGAAAATTGGACATAGTACTACCTAAGGACCAGCTATACCACGCATGGGAATATACCCAAAAGATGCTCCAACATGTAATAAGGACACATGCTCCACTATGTTCACATCAGCCTTATTTATAATAGCCAGAAGCTGGAAAGAACCCAGATGTCCTTCAACAAAGGAATGGATACAGAAAATGGGGTACATTTACACAATGGAGTACTACTCAGCTATTAAAAACAATGAATTCATGAAGTTCTTAGGCAAATGGATGGAACTAGAAAACATCATCCTGAGTGAGGTAACCCAATCACAAAAGAACACACATGGTATGCACTCAATGATAAGTGGATCAAAAGTTTGGAATACCCAAGATACAATTCACAGACCACATGAAGCTCAAGAAGAAGGAAGACCAGAATGTGGATACTTCGGTCCTTCTTAGAAGAAGGATCAAAATACCCATGGGAGGAGATACAGTGACCAAGTTTGGAGCAGAAGTAAAGGAAAGGTAATCCAGTGACTGTTCCACCTGTGGATCCATCCCATAAATAGTTACCAAACCCAGACACTATTGTGGATGCCAAGAAGTGCTTGCTGACAGGAGCCTGATATAGCTGTCTTTTGAGAGGCTTTGCCAGTGCCTGTACAGGAGTGGATGCTCACAGCCATCCATTGAACCGAGTGCAGGATCACCAATGGATGATCTAGAGAAAGGACCCAAGGAGCTGAAGGGGTTTGCAGCCCCATAGGAGAAACAACAATATGAACCAACCAGTAGCCCCAGAGCTCCCAGGGAATAAACCACCAATGAAAGAGTACACATGGAGTAACTTAAGGTTCCACCCACATATGTAGCAGAGGATTGCCTTGTGGATATCAAAAAGAGGAGAGGTTCTTGTTCTTGTGAAGGCTCAGTGCCCCAGTATAGGGGAATGACAGGACAGAGAAGCAGGAATGGGTCAGTTAGTGAGCAGGGGGAGGGAAGAAGGGACAACCGGATTTTCTGGGGAAGGTGAATGAGGAAAGGGGATAAAATTTGAAATGTAAATAAAGAAAATATCTAATAATAAAAATCACATTTCATGATGATAATAGAAGACTTTAAGAGGACATAAATAACTTCCTTAAAGAAATAAGGCAGAACACGGGTAAACAGGTAGAACCTCTCAAAAATCCCTTAAAGAATTATAGGAAAACACAACCAAACAGGTAAAGGAATTGAACAAAACCATTCAAGATCTAAGAATGGAAACAGAAACAATAAAGAAACCACAAAGGGAGACAACCCTGGAGATAGAAAACCTAAAAAGAGATCAGGAGTCATAGATACAAGCATCACCAACAGAATACAAGAGATAGAAGAGATAATCTCAGGTGCAGAAGATACCATGGAAAACATTGACACAACAAGCAAATAAAATGAAAAAAGCAAAAAGGTCCTAACCCAAAATGTCCAGGAAATCCAGGACACAATGAGAAGACCAAACCTAGGGATAACAGGTATAGATAGGAGTGAAAATTCCCAACTTAAAGGGACAGTAAATATCTTCAAGAAAATTATAGAAGAAAACTTCCCAAACCTAACGAAAGAGATGCTCATGAACATACAAGAAGCCTCCAAAACTGCAAATAGACAAGAGCAGAAAATAAATTCCTGCCATCACATTATAATCAAAACAACAAATGCACAAAACAAAGAAAATATTAAAAGAAGTAAGGGAAAAGGGTCAAGTAACATATAAAGACAGACCTATCAGAATTATACCAGACTTCTCACCAGAGACTATGAAATCTAGAAGATCCTGGGCAGATGTCATACAGAACCTAAGAGAACACAAATGCCAGCCCAGACTACTATATCCAGCAAAACTCTCAATTACCATAGATGGAGAAATCAAGGTATTCCATGACAAAAAACAAATTTACACAATATCTTTCTACAAATCCATCCCTACAAAGGATAATAGACAGAAATCTCCAACACAAAGAGGAATACTACAGCCTAGATAAAGCAAAAGTAATCTTCCAACAAACCCAAAAGAAGATAGTCACACAAACATAATTCCACCTCTAACAACAACAAAAACAACAAATAACAGGAAGCAACAATCACTTTTCCTTAATCTCTCTTAACATCAATGGACTCAATTCCCCCAAGAAAAAGACATAGACTAAGAGCCTAGAATCATAAACAGGACCTGGCATTTTGCTGCATATAGAAAATACACCTCAGTGACAAAGACAGGCACTATCTCAGAATAAAAGGCTGGAAAATAATTTTCCGAGCAAATAGTCCCAAGAAACAAGCTAGAGTAGCCATTCTAATATCCAATAAAATTGACTTTCAACCAAAAGTTACCAAAAAAGATAGGGAGGGACACTTCATACTCATCAAAGGAAAAATCTACCGAGACGGAGTCTCAATTCTGAACATCTATGCTCCAAAAGTAAGGGTAACCACATACATAAAAGAAACTACTAAAGCTCAAAGCACACATTGCACCTCACACAATAATAGTAGGAGACTTAAACACCCCACACTCATCAATGGACAGATCAGAGAAACAGAAACTAAACAGAGATGCAGTGAAACTAACAGAAGTTATGAACCAAATAGATGTAACAGATATTTAAAGAATACTTCATCCTAAAACAAAAGAATATACCTTCTTCTCAGTACCTCAAGGTACCTCCTCCAAAATTGAAAAGATAATCGGTGACAAAACAGACCAAAAAGATACAAAAATATTGAAATTATCCCATGCATTGTATGAGATCACTACAGACTAAGGTTGGTCTACAACAACAACAAAACTACAGGAAGCCCACATGCACATGAAAGGTGAAAAAAGTTCTACTCAATGACAACACAAATACAGACACAAATACAGACACAGGATAAGTCAGAGTCAGAGTCAGTCAGAGTCAGAGTCAGAGTCAGAGTCAGAGTCACAGTCAGAATCACAGTCAGAGTCACAGTCAGAGTCAGAGTAGGTCAGAGGCACAGGCACAGGCACAGGCACAGGCACAGGCACAGGCACAGGCACAGGCACAGGCACAGGCACAGGCACAGGCACAGGCACAGGCAC
>NW_018392148.1:0-10152 GCF_900095145.1 Mus pahari | reverse complement strand
TCACCTGTTTGGTTGTATTCTCCTATGTTTCTTTAATGGCTTCTACCTCTTTACAGCATTCTCCTGTATTTCTTTAACGACTTGTACTTCTTTAGCAGTGTTCTCCTGTGTTTCTTTAAGTGAGTTATTAATGTCCTTCTTAAAGTCTTCTACCAGCATCATGAGGTATGCTTTTAAATCTGAGTCTTGCTTTTTGGGTGTGTTGGGGTATCCAAGACTCAATGAGGTGGGATGCTGGGTTCTGATGACGGTGAGTGGTCTTGGTTTCTGTTAGTAAGATTCCTACATTTGCCTTTAGCCATCTGGTAATCTCTAGAGTTAGTTGTTATATTTGTCTCTGATTGGAGCTTGATCCTCTTGTTATTCTGTTAGCCTCTGTCAGCAGTCCTGGGAGTCTAGCTCTCTCCTGAGTCTCAGTGGTCAGAGTACTCTCTTCAAGCAAGCTCTCCTCTTGCAGGGAAGGTGCACAGAGGCCTGGTGTTCAGATCTGCCTCCTTGCTGAAGATGTAGGCCCAAAACAGGGCCTGTCCCCAAAGATGTGTCGCCTCTGCAGTTTGCACACTCACCTGCACAGGCTATACTCAGAGGGACCCTATACACAATAAGTCTCTCTCACCTGCTGTGGCAGACAGAGCCCTCCCAGTTGGCTACCTTTCCTCTGGCAGGCAAGGGGCCCAAATGTCTGGAGCCCAAAACAGCCTCTGTCCCAGAAACTAGATTACTTCTGTATGACCCAAAGCTGTGTAGCTTCTGTAGTCCACACTCTCACCAGTGCAGACTGGAGTGTGGGTGCACCAGACCAAAGATGGCTCCCTTACCAGCTCAGGCAGTTAGAGCGCTCCTGGCCGGACACCTCTCCTCTCCTATTTCCAATTTTTTGAGGAACCTCCAGATTGATTTCCAGACTGGTTTTACCAGTTTGCACTCCCACAATGAACTACTACTCAGCTATTAAGAATGAGGACATCATGAGTTTTGTAAGCAAATGGATAGAACTAGAAAATATCATCCTGAGAGAGGTAACAGACCCCCAAAGGACATGTATGGTATATACTCACTAATAAGTGGATATTAGCCAAAGAAGTATAGAATACCCAGGATGCAATCCACAGAACTCAAGAAGTTTAACAAGGAAAAGGTCTCAAGTGCGGATGCCTCAATCCCACTTGGGACAGAGAAGAAAGCAATCACATGGGGGGGGTGTAGTAAATGCAGGGAGGGACCTGGATAGGAAAAGGGACAGAGGGGAAGAGGGAGAACATGACTACGTATTGGGGGGAACAGTACTGAAGCCCTGAGAGCCAGCAGAAATAATGGAAACAGGCTACCTCGTGAGGTAGGAGGTAGGGAAACTCTCTAGAGTGTACCAGAAACCCGGAAGGTGAGAGATTCTCAGGACTCAAAGAGAGGGACCTTAGATGAAATTCCCTACAGTGGGGTTAGGGAACTTGTAGAGTCCACCTCCAGTGGAAAGACAGGGAATCAAGTGGAAAATGGGGTTGCAATTCCATAGTCAAAAACTCTGGTCCAGAATTGTTCTGGTCTGAAAGAACTGCAGGGTCAAAAATTGTTAAGAGCCTGAGGGAAAGGAGGTCCAGTGACAGGCCCAAACTGGGATCTAGCCTAATGGGAAGCCCCAAGGCCTGATACTATTACTGATGCTATAGTGTGCTTACAAACAAGAGCCTAGCCCTCCCTAAGGCCCAACAAGTGGCTGAAAGAGTCCGATGCAGATATTTACGTCCAACCAATGGACCGAAGCTGGTGACCCCTGCCTTTGAATTAGGAAAAATATGGAAGAAGCTGAGGAGAAGGGAAACCCCATAGGAAGTCCAGCAGTCTCAACTAACCTGGACTCCTGAGATTGCTCAGACACTGAGCCACCAACCAGGCAGCATATACCAGCTGATATGAGCCTCCCAATACAAATACAGCCAGTTCTAGTGAATCTGAACTCAGTGAGAGAAGATGCACCTAACCCTCAAGAGATTTGAGGCTCCAGGGAGTGGGGAGATCTGGTGAGGTGGATGTGGGGTGTGGGGACATCCTCCTGAAATGTGGCCTGGGAGGTGGGAGGTATGGGATGTGGAACAGTCAGAGGGCAGACCAGAAGAGGAATAAAACCTGGATTGTGAAAAAATATTAAAGAATAAGAGAAAAGAGACTATTCTGAGTTTGTCCATATATTGATATTGGTTTTGAAAGTCAGGACTATTTTAAAGGAAAGATGCTTCTTAAAGCATTATAATTTGATTTTACACCATATATTTAAGAACTAAATTATAGTTACTATATTTTAATTTGTGGAGTACCAGAAAGCTATGTGCAGTTTTCAAACTCAGGATCAATAGATCCTACCACAATATCTTGGCTTTTATATGAGGCACAAAACCTGCATCCTCTTGGAGGTAGCATTTACAGTGAGACATGTCAATCTTCAGTCATGACTTGTTGACAGCATTCTGAATCTGCCTCTCTGAACTTTCAGAGCTTCTATGAAAACTGGCAATAGATGTTCCAAAAATATAGAAGAGAAGTAGGAAAGCTGAATACAATAACCAGACTACCCAGCAGCTGTCCAGGGACTTGGCAAGTCTTTGAGTTTGGTTGACCTTGTTTGAGTCCCATAAAGTGGAGTAAGTAGCTTGTGCTTAAAGTTCCAAGGTAAATAAATGATCAATGATTTCATCAAGACTATCTATTATTGTCATTTTCTCAGGGTGATAAGTTCATCTGTATAAAGAAATAATTGATATAGATAGATAGATAGATAGATAGATAGATAGATAGATAGATAGATAGATCTTTGAATGTGTGGCCATATTTATGATACTGAAGCTTAAGCAGGTGGAATCATATGCAAAACAGTGGAAGGCAGATACTATTCTCTCATTTTACACAAAGTTAATTTTCTGAGCTTTCCCACAAAACTGGCATGAGTGCAACAATCTTATAGACAGGCATAAACATTACAATATACTTTGTATTTAAAAATTTCAATACCTAGTTATTACCACAAAGGAAAAAGTTTATTTGAGGTCCAAATATGAGTGACTAGGTCCTATTCATAGTCTCAGGTTACCTCACGGCACTATGCTCTGCTATGAAGGTGGTCACATGAGACTTTATTAGTTACAGAACAAAAGAAGTCATAAATCAAGCCATTTACCAAATACAGAATGGGAGCCCCAGTAGATGGGAGACAGTAATGTGACCACTGTAGGCTAAAAGTAATCCTGGTGACAGCCTTGGTGTTTGAATTGTTAACAGTATATTTTAACAGTTTTGATAGTCACAGATAGGTTAGACACAGAGGTGAAAAATAGGTGGCTTTCACAGGCACAGTTCTGAAAAACAGCAGAATCCCCTGAACACAAGATGGCTAAAGCCAGAAAGAGCATATGAGCCATGGTCACATCTCTTAAGAAATCCACTAGCAATACATGGAACTTTCTTTCAATGAAATTTATGCCCTATATTAGTAGTACTTCACAGTCCACCATTACTTTCTAGCTTTTATAACTTTTCTGTTCTTGTTTTTGTCTCCCTTACAGGTTTATGGAGCAAAGGAATTAAGATTCCCATGGATTATGCCTTCTTTTTGTCTGTGATGCCCCCTTTTCTCTTCAGGTATAGCCTCCTACAGACATCACAAGACACATCTTCTGCTCCATTGAGAATGGTGCACATCCAACACAATGTTTGTGAGATTATATTTCACAGGGGACTCTGAAGGAATCAGCGATCATGGGCACTATGGAACCATCAAGCACACATGAAACTCACCTGATGTACAGAAGGAGCATGTGTGTCCAAGAGCTAGCAGCAAGTTCCACCTCCTTCAGAGAATGCATTTGTTCCCAGGAGAATTCTCCTGTTGGCAGTGTCTACAAGTAGAAGTTCTACTAATAGAACAAACTTGACAAATTTCTTTACTATAGACCCTTCAAAAGAATGAAATTCCAGGGTTCTTTCTGGTCAGGGCCAGCAACAGGCCACCTTGGGCCCGAACTCAGCAGGCAGTTCCATGGTCTCCAGAGGACTCTCCAGTCAACAGGCTCCCTAGCATGCCCAGGATCTTAGGATCACTGGTGAGTGGAACACAACATCTGTTCCAAAAGAACCAGGAGTGCCTAGGGACAGCTACAGCACAAACACAGGAACCCCACCTGACCAGTGGCTCAGGTTCCTGCCAGTCAGTGCTGGTCTACCTTGGTTTAGAACTCAGTGGAAAGCCCCACAGTCCCCAGAAGAGGTACCACTTCCAGGTGCTCTAACATGGCCAGGATCTTAGGATCCCAGGATCCCAGGATCCCAAGAGCTTGGTCACACCAGGATCTCAGGGTCTCAGGAAATTTGACTGCCAAGAACTCTGACACACCCAGGATCTCAGCATATCAGGATTCCAGAATCACAGGATCACAAAGAAAGCTGGACTCTGATATGTTCTGACTCAACTGAGATTCTAGGAAGAAGAGGCTCCAATCAGATATATCGAGTGCAGGGAGTCCTTGAAATAATCAGATGGCAGGAGGCAAGCATAAGAACAGAAGCAACAGAAACCAAGGTTACTTGGCATCATCAGAACCAAACTCTTTCACCATAGCAAGTCCTGGACACACCATTATACCAGAAAAGCAAAATATGGATCTAAAGTCACTTTTCATGATGTTGAATGAGGACTACAAGAAGGACATAATAACTCCCTTAAAGAAATACAGGAGAACACATCCAAGCAGGTGAAAGAATTGAACAAAACTATCCAGGATCTAAAAGGGGAAGTAGAAACAATAAAGAAATCAAAAAGGGGAACAACTCTGGAAATAGAAAACCTAGGAAAGAGGGCAGGAGCCAAAGATGCAAGCATAACAAACATAATACAAGAGATAGAAGAGAGAATCTCAGGTGCCAAAGATACCATAGAAAACTGTTGCCTCCCCCAGCCTTGAAGCAGGCTGATTCAGACTTTGTTGCCACTGAGCATAGGACCACCTGGGATGGAACCTTCCAACTTAGCAGGATTTATTGTTCTACACCTGCCACTGCTCTTCTCCAAAACATCGCTACCTGCTGAGACCCTTGAGATTTTCTGAAGACAGCATCCCGCAGATCACCTACAGGCTGGCGACAGGCACCAAGAACAAAGTGGTGGGGGATGGGCCTCCCCCCTCTTTATTAGCTCAGAATCTTAGTAAACTCGTGGGCTTTGATCAGACACATTGTCTTAGCCTCCTTCCTTTTTCGCCATCTAATCTCTTTCAGCCCCAGCCAGCCTTCCAGGAGTACCCAGTTCATGTGGTTGTGAGTGGCCGCACTCAGTTGCCACCTCAAACATAGGACCTGAACATGGCGGGACAAGACTGAGGGAACAGTGTCTTATGTGGAGCTCCACGAGAAGGAAAGAACAAGAAGATCATATTGGGCACAGTGAACAACAGGTATTCATGCTAGTGCTGGCTTTAAACTTCATCTTTTTTTAAAATTTTTGCTGTAGGTGCGATAGGATACAGGCTAAGTTGGGACAGTGTTGACCCAGCACTGATTCCACTTAGGGGTTGACAGCAGAAAATGGGATTAGAAAATTCTAAACAGGCATTTGTCCACAGCCTTTAAGAGCTGCTTCAAGTGAGAGGAGTAGGATTTGAAGAACAATGGTTAGAAGATTTTTCAGATCAGATAGATTCTTGCTGCCCATTGTTCAGAAAAGAAAAAACTTTACATAAGAGAACCTGGGAGAGAATTGGAGAAGCTCTGAGAAACACCCAGGCAGATAATTTCACCCTCTGCCTCTGGGCACTCATAAAAGATGCTGTTGATGAAGAGACCTCGCAGGTGTCAGATAGTACCCAGGCAGAGCTAGAAGAATCTCAGGAAGAGCCTAAATTAGAAAGATATAGAGATTCTGATGATGAGCTAACATTAAACAAGAAGATCATTCAGAAAAAGGAGCCGCCGAATATTTTGATGAGGATTGGTCTCCTTGCGAATCTTCTGCTCCACCTATGGTCTCCACTATAGGAGATGCTACTCAAATGGACATGCAACTAAGTAAATTAGAGTTTGAAATTAAGTTGCAGAAACTGACTAATGAGCTTCGGGGGCTAAAAGTGGTGTCAAATACAGGAAGGAACAACTATCCTGAAATGTACCAATTGCCACTAGAAAGAACTGTGAGTCAGGCTCGCAGGAAATGGCAGGATACATCTGATGTGCTAGCCTTTCCTGTAGTTGAGATACTTGACCAGCAAAATAATAGAGTCAGACAATATCAGACTTTGGAGTTCAAGGTGATAAAGGAACTAAAAACAGCTGTGGCACAATATGGCCCTACAGATCCTTTTAAACAAGCATTTTTGGATGCTGTCATGGAGTCACATTTAACCCCCCAAGATTGGAAGACTCTATGTAAGGCTACTTTGTCAGGAGGAGTTTTTTTTACTTTGGAATGGTGAGATGCCAGTAAGAAACTGCTGCTTTGAATGCTCAGACAGGTAACCCAGACTGGGATATTAACATGCTTTTAGGAGAAGGTCAATATGAAGGCAATGCTAATCATATTGGGTTTCCTGTTGGAGTGTACATGCTATGGCTGCCAACCATGCGTGGAATCATTTACCAACTAAAGGGGATCTTGGTGGAAGTTTAGCCAACATTCGGCAGAGTTCTGATGAGCTTTACCAGGATTTTGTGGATAGGCTATTGAAAGCAGCTAGCAGAATTCTTGAAGATCTCAAACAAGAATTCCTTTCATTATGCATTTGGCTTATGAAAATGCTAATGCATTGTGTCCCACCGCTATTAGGCCGCATAAAGGACAGACAGATTTAGGGGGATATATTCATCTCTGTGCAGAGATTCGTACATGGTATAATGAGGGTTTGCCCTTGGCCACTGCTTTGCAAGGATCCACCGTGCAAACAATGCTTAAACAGAAATGAGGGAATAGTGCATGTTTTAGGTGTGGAAGTTTTGGTCATTTTAAAAGTGGTTGTCCTAATAATAGAGGTGCTGAGAGTGGGCAGGCAGGCCGTGCTCCAGGAGTTTGTCCTCAATGCAGGAAGTACAACCATTGGGCTAGGGAATGTAAATCCAAAGCAGACATTGAGGGCAGTCCATTGCTGGGAAACGAGAAGAGGGGCCAGCCTCAGGCCCCAAGATACCCACCGTAGGCAGTTTGTGGGGCCATGAAGCTGCTGCTCAGCCAAAGAAATCCATTTTTGAACTTGTCAGGGCAAGCCCAGGAAGTGCAGAATTGAACCTTTGTTCTACCACCCACACAGTATTAACCCCAGAAATGGGAGTTCAAACTCTGCCTACGGGAGCTTTGGACCTCTAGCAGCAGAAACTTGGGGATTTCTTGTAGGACAAAGAAATTGTAAAAGGTCTGCAGATTTTTCCAGGTGTTATAGATAATGATTATGAGGGAGAAATTAAAGTCATGGCTGCTTCCCCTCATGGTATTGTAACTGTACCTGCTAATCAAAGAATTGCTCATCTTAGTTCCCTTGCATCTGCTACCATCCAGATTTGTTAAGAATGAGAGAGGACAGAGTGGCTTTGGTTCCTCTGATGTGTACTGGGTTCAATCTATTACTAATCAGAGACCTAACCTTAAATTGATAATTGAAGGAAAGAGCTTTGAAGGATTAATAGATACTGGAGCTGATGTAACAATTATTAGAGGACAAGATTGGCCTTCAGCATGGCCTTTGTCTGATATGCTTACTCACCTTTAAGGAATTGGTTATGCCAATAACCCAAAACAAAGTTCTAAATTGCTGACCTGGAGAGATGAGGAGGGCAATTCAGGACAAATTCAACCTTATGTTATGTCAAATTTGCCTGTTATGCTATGGGAAAGAGATCTCATCTCACAGATGGGCATTATAATGTGCAGTCCTAATGAGGCAGTGACTAAGCAGATGCTAGGACAAGGATTTTTGCCTGGTCAGGGGCTAGGAAAGGAAGGACAAGGTATTAAGACTTTTGAAGGTCCCAAACCTCACTCCAACACAAGAGGCTTAGGGTACTTTCAGTAATGGCCACTATCTTGCCTGCATCCCATGCTGATAAAATTCAATGGCTTAACAATATTCCAGAGTGGGCTGATCAGTGGTCTTTACCAAAAGAGAAAATAGAAGCTGCCTCTTTGCTAGTTCAGGAGCAATTAGAGGCAGGACATTTAGTAGAATCCCAGTCTCCTTGGAGTACTCCAATATTTGCTATCAAGAAAAAATCTGGTAAATGGAGATTTTTACAAGATCTAAGAAAGGTTAATGAAAGCATGGTACCTATGGGAGCATTACAACCTGGGCTTCCATCTCTGGTAGCCATTCCTAAAGGATATTATAAAATTGTGGTCGACTTAAAGGATTGTTTCTTTACTAACCCTTTGTACCCTGAGGATTGTGAAAGATTTGCTTTCAGTGTTCCTTCTATTAATTTTAAGGAACCTATGAAGAGATATCAATGTACAGTTCTTCTACAGGGCATGGCTAATAGTACTACCTAATGTCAAAAGTTTGTGGCAAAAGCCATTCAACCTATGAGACAACAATGGCCTATGATTTACATCATTCATTACACAGGTGGTGTCTTAATGGTGGGAAAAGACCCTCAGGACTTGCTTTTATGTTGTAGAGATTTACAACAGGCCTTAGCTGATAAGGGACTACAAATAGCTCCTGAGATGGTACAGACTCAGGATCCTTATAATTATTTGGATTTTAGACTTACATATCAAGCTGTTTTCCCCAAGAGGATAGTTATTCTCAGGGACAGCTTAAAAACTTTAAATGATTTTCAAAAATTGTTAGGTGGTATTAATTGGCTTTGCCCCTATTTAAAGCTTACTACAGGGAAATTGAAATCTTTATTTGATATTCTTAAAGGGAATTCTGATCCTACCTCCCCTAGATCTTTAACCTCAGGATTGCTGCCCTTACAACAACTGGAAAGAGCCATTGAAGAACAATTTGTTACTTATATAGATTACTCTTTGTTTTTACATGTTAGTTTTTAATACGATTCATGCACCTACAGGGTTGTTGAGGCAAAGGGCTCCTCTAATGTGTATACATTTGAGAATATCTCCTAAACGTAATATCCTCCCATATTATGAAGCAGTAGCCCAGATGATTATACTTGGAAGGAAGCAGCCACTAACTTATTTTGGCAAAGAGCCAGATATCATTGTTCAGCCTTATAGTGTAGATCAAGATGCTTGGCTCAAGCAGCACAGTACAGATTGGTTGCTTGCTCAAATAGGATTTATAGGAACTATTGATAATCATTATCCTCAAGATAGGTTGATACAATTTTTAAATGTACATGAAGTGATATTTCCTAATATGACCTCTTTACAGACTTTGTATGATGCTCTTTTGATTTTTACTGATGGCTCCTCTAAAGGGCAAGCTGGATATCTTACGAATAATCAACAGGTAGTCATAGAGACTCCTGGACTTTCAGCTCAGTTAGCAGAGCTGACAGNGGTATTGAATGTTTTTCAGTCTGTAAATGTTGTTTTTAACATTTTTACTGATAGTTTATATATTGCACAGTCAGTTCCCTTATTGGAGACCTGTGGTATGTCTAACTTTAATACGCCAGCAGGTTCTCTGTTTTCACAATTGCCAAATATCATTCTTGCTCGAAAACATCTGTTTTGTATTGGTCATATACAAGCTCATTCTTGTCTTCCTGGACCCTTAACTGCAGGTAGAGATTGCATTGACAGAGCTCTAATAGGAAAGGCCTTAATTTCAGATCCTTTTGCATTGGCTAGATGTGATCATGATAAAGTTTATCTCTCTAGCCATACCTTAAGGCTCTGACAAAAGATCACTAAGGAGCAGGCAAGAATGATTGTAAAACAATGTCTTAAATGTATTACATTATCTCAGTTCCACATTTAGGAGTTAATCCAAGAGGTCTTATGCCCAAGCATATTTGGCAAATGGATGTAACTCATTATGCAGAATTTGGAAAATTAAAATATATACATGTTTGTATTGACACTTGTTCAGGATTTCTTTTTGCTTCTCTACATACGGGAGAGGTCTCTAGAAATGTAATTGATCATTGTTTACAAGTCTTCAGTGCTATGGGTTTGCCTAAAATCATTAAGACAGATAATGGGCCAGCCTATAT
>NW_018392147.1:9312-10531 GCF_900095145.1 Mus pahari | reverse complement strand
CAGTGGTGGCCCACACCTTTAATCCCAGAAATTTGGAGGCAGAGGTAGTGGATTTTTGAGTTAGAGGTCAGCCTGTTCTACAGAGTGATTGCCAATAGAGCCAGGGAAGCACAGAGAAACCCAGGCTAGAAATTCAAGTACAAAAGAAAAAAAGAGAAAACAAACAAAAAATAGTTTGGGGTTCATTTTTGTATTCTTCTTTATTTTATTTCAATTTTTTAGAATTTTAGTTTTTTGTTATGGTTTTGTAGGGTATTTAGAAGTCTGTTTTTAGAGATTTTTGGTTTCCTTGGTTTTAGTGCATATTTAGTGTTTTTTCTGAATTTTTTAAAAAAGATTTTTAGGGTGTTTCAGGAATATGGCATGTATTTTAGGACTCATGTTTGGGTTCTTTTTTTTCTTTTTAACATTTTACTGTTTTTCTTAGGTTCTTCTGTTTTCTTGTGTATTTCTATTAATATTGTATGGTTTTATTTTTGAGGTTTAATAGTTTTAGTGTTGTCAGGCCATGGTGGGCCATTCCTTTAATCCCAGAATTTTGGTGGCAGATGTAGTCAATTTTTGCGTTCTAGGCCATCCTACTCGACAGAGTGAGTTCCAGTACAGCCAAGGAATCACAGACAACCCGAGTCTAGACAAATTCAAGAAAAAAAAAAAAGGAAAGAAAAGAAATAAAAAATAGTTTAATGTTGATTTTTGGGTTCTTGTGTATTTGTTGTATTTTGTTTTGTTTTGTTTTAGAATTTTAGGTTGTTTTTTAAGGGTTTGGTGGGGTTTTAGAAATCTGTTTTAGAGATTTTTAGTTTCCTTGTTTTTATTGTACATTTATTGTTTTTTTCTGGTTTTTTAAAAAAGTATTTTATCTTGTTTCAGGGATACGGCATGTTTTTTAAGACTCATGTTGTTTTTTTTTTTTTTTTTTTTTTAAAGCATTTTACTGTTTTTCTTAGGTTCTTTGTGGTATTGTGGATTTCTTCTAAAATTTTAGACTTTTATTTTGGGGATATAAGATTTTTAGTGTTGTCGGGCAGTGTTGGGCCATGCATTTAATCCCAGAACATGGGAGGCAGGTCCGTGAAATTCTGGGTTCAAGGCCACTCTGTTCTACACTGTAAGTTCCAGGACAGGCAGGATACTCAGGGAAACCCAGTCTCAAAAAACTCAAAAAAAAAAAAAAAAATAGAAAAAAAAAGAAAAAAAGAAGTTTTAGTGTCATTTT
>NW_018392147.1:2855-8917 GCF_900095145.1 Mus pahari | reverse complement strand
TAAAAAATAGTTTGAGGTTCATTTTTCTGGTCTTGTTTATTTTATTTCAATTTTTTTCAGAATTTTAGTTTTTTTGTACGGGTTTTGTAGGGTATTTAGATGTCTGTTTTAGAGATTTTTGGTTTCCTTGGTTTTAGTGTATGTTCATTGTTTTTCTGGATTATTTTAAAAAGGATTTTAGGACTCATGTTTGGGTTTCTTTTTTTAGCGTTTTATTGTTTTTCTTAGGTTTTTTGTTTTCTTGTGTATTTCTATTAATATTTTATGGTTTTATTTTTGAGGATTAATAGTTTTAGTGTTGTCAGGCCGTGGTGGGCCATTCCTTTAATCCCAGAATTTTGGTGGCAGATGTAGTCATTTTTTGAGTTCCAGGCCATCCTACTCGACAGAGTGAGTTCCAGTACAGCCAGGGAAGCACAGAGAAACCGAGTCTAGACAAACTCAAGATAAAAATGAAAAGAAAAGAAATAAAAAAGAGTTTGATGTTCATTTTTGGGGTCTTGTGTATTTTGTTTTGTTTTGTTTTGTTTAGAATTTTAGATTTTCTCAAGGGTTTTGTGGGGTTTTTAAAAGTCTGTTTTAGAGATTTTTTGTTTCCTTGGTTTTATTGTACATTTAGTGTTTTTTCTGGATTTTTAAAAAGGATTTTAGCTTGTTTCAGGGATATGGCATGCTTTTTACGACTCATGTTGGGTTTATTTATTTATTTATTTTTTTTTAGCATTTTACTGTTGTTATTAGTTTTTTTGTGGTCTTGTGGATTACTTCTAAAATTTTAGGGTTTTACTTTTGGATTTTAAGGGCTTTAGTGTTGTCAGGCAGTGGTGGGCCATTACTTTAATCCTANAATTTTGGAGGCAGATGTGGATTTTTGAGTTAGAGGCCATCCTACTCTACAGAGTGAGTTCCAGTTCAGCCAGAGAATCACAGAGAAAACCAATCAGGAAAAACTGAAGAAAAAAAAATAAGGAAAGAAAAGAAATAAAAAATACTTTGAGGTTTATTTTTTGGTCTTGTTTATTTTATTTTTTAAGGGTTTTGTAGGGTATTTAGAAGTGTCTTTTAGAGTTTTTTTTCCCTTGGTTTTAGTGTATGTTTAGTTTTTTTTCTGGATTTTTTTAAAAATGATTTTAGGGTGATTCGGGGATATGGCATGTTTTTTAGGACTCATATTTGGTTTTATTTTTTAGCGTTTTACTGTTTTTCTATGTTTTTTGTGTTCTTGTGTATTTCTATTAATATTTTAGGGTTTTATTTTTGAGGTTTAACAGTTTTAGTGTTGTCAGGCAATGGTGGGCAATTCCTTTAATCCCAGAATTATGGAGGCAGATATGGATTTTTGAATTAGAGGCCATCCTACTCTACAGAGTGAGTTCCAGTACCGCTAGGGAATCACAGAGAAACCCAGTCTAGAAAAACTGAAGAAAAAAATAAGAAAACAAAAGAAATAAAAAATAGTTTGAGGTTCATTTTTCGGTTGTTTTATTTTATTTTATTTTTTACTTTTAGAATTTTACGGTTTTTTAAAGGTTTTGTAGGGTTTTTAGAAGTCTGTTTTAGAGATTTTTGGTTCCCTTGGTTTTAGGGTATGGTTAGTGTTTTTTCTGGATTTTTTTAAAAAGGATTTTAGCGTGTTTCTGGGATATGGCATGTGTCTTAGGACTCATTTTTGTTTTTTTGTTCTTTTTTTTAGTCTTTTCCTGTTTTATCTTAGAGTTTTCTTTTTAGTGTTCTTGAGTATCAATTTTTTGGGGGGGGGTATTTTTGGTGTTTAAGTTTTTTGCGTTGTCATGTAGTGGTGTCCCATGCCTTTGATCCCTAATCTGGTTAAGCAGAGGTAGTGGATTTCTGAATTTGTGGCCAGCCTGGTCTACAGAGTGTGTTCTAAGATACCCAGAGATACAAAGAGAAACCCAGTTTTGAAAAACTCAAAAAAAAGAAAAAAAAGAAAAAAAGAATTAAAAAAAAAGAAAATGAAAAATATTATTTTAGTTTCATTTTTGGGTTTCTGTTTATTTTCTTTTTAGAATTTTATAGGATTTTTTGAAATATTTTTTAGAGGTTTGTTGGTTTTTCTTTTGATTAGTGTATGTTTAGTGTTATTTCTGGTTTTTAAAAGCATAGTATGTTCTGTTAGGGTTATTGGAGGTTTACTTTAGACTTTAGGGATACTGTTTAAGGTTTTACTCTTTGTGTGTGTGTTGTGTGTGTGTGTGTGTGTGTGTGTGTGTGTTCTTGAGTTTTTTTCTATATAATTTTAGGTTTTTTTTTTTTTTTTTTTTTTTTTTAGGTTTATCAGGCAGTGATAGCCCATGCCTTTAATCCTAGCACTTGGATCACAGATGTACTGAATATCTTATTTCAAGGCCAAACTTGTCTACATAGTGAGTTCCAAGACAGCCAGGACTACACAGAGAAACCCAGTCTTGAAAAAGTAAAAAACAACAAAAACAAAAGAAAACAAAAAACAAAAAACAAAAAACAAAAACTAAAACAAAAACAACAGAAATTTCGGATTTTTTTTTTTTTTTAGTAATTTGAATTTTGTTTCAAGGGTTTTGTAGGGTATTTACAAGACTTTTTTTAGAGATTTTTTTGTTTGTTTTCTTGGTTTTAATGTATTTTTAGTGTTTTTTTTTTTTTTTTTTTTTTTATATGATTTTATGTTTTAGAGATATGGATTAGTTTTTAGGTTTTATGTTGTTTTTTCAGCATTTTACTGTTTTTTCTTAGGTTTTCTTTTGTGTTCTTGAGTATTTCTTTTAAAATTTTAGGGTTTTATTTTTGGGGTTTAAAATTTTCATTGTTGTCGGGCAGTCGTGGGCCATGCTTTTAATCCCAGAACATGGGAGGCAGGTTAGTGGATTTCTGGGTTCGAGGCCAGTCTGGTCTACAGAATAAATTCCAGGACAGACAGGACTACACAGAGAAACCCAGTCTTGAAAAAGTCAACAACAACAAAAACAAAACAAAAACAAAAAATTAAAAAACAAAAACAAAAACAACTACAAAATTTAGGATCATTTTTCTGGTCTTCTGTATTTTTTTTTTAGAATTTTAATTTTTTAAAGCATTTTGTAGGTTTTCTAGAAGTGTGTTTTAGAGATTTTTGGCTTCATTGGTTTTAGTGTACATTTAGTGTTTTTTTCTGCTTTTTATTTTTAAAAGAAGGATTTTAGGGTGTTTCAGGGATAAGGCATGTTTTTTAGGACTCATGTTGGTTTTTTTTTTTTTCAGCGTTTTACTGGTATTCTTAGATTTTTTTTGTGGTCTTGTGTGTTTCTTTTAAAATTTTAGGGTTTTATTTTTGGGTTTTAAGAGCTTTAGTGTTGTCAGGCAGTGGTGGGCCATTCCTTTAATCCCAGAATTTTGGAGGCAGATGTAGTCGATTTTTGAGTTCTAGGTCATCCTACTCTACAGAGTGACTTCCAGTACAGCCAGGGAATCAAAGAGAAACCCAGTCTAGAAAAACTCAAGAAAAGAAAAAAAGTTTGAGTTTCATTTTTGGGGTCTTGTTTATTTTACTAATTTATTTATTTTTTTTTTAGAATTTAATTTTTTAAGGGTTTTATAGGGTTTTTAGAAGTCTGTTTTAAAGATTTTTCATTTCCTTGGTTTTAGTGTATGTTTATTGTTTTGTCTGGATTTTTTTAAATAGGATTTTAGGGTGTTTCAGGGATATGGTATGTGTTTTAGGACTCACGTTGGTTTTTTTTTTTTTTTTTTTTAGCATTTTACTGTTTTTCTTAGGGTTTTTCTTTTATTATTCTTGAGTATTAATTTTAAATTTTTGGGTTTTATTTTTGGTGTTTAAGTTTTTTGGCTCTGTCAGGTAGTGGTGTCCCATGGCTTTGATCCCAGCACTTGGGAAGCAGAGGTAGTGGATTTTCAAATTCGTGGCCAGCCTGGTCTACAGAGTGTGTTCTAAGACACCCAGAGATACAAAGAGAATCCAAGTCTTGAAAAACTCAAAAAAAAAAAAAAAAAAAAAAAAAAAAAAAAAAAAAAAAAAAAAAAAAAAAAAAAAAAAAAAAAAAAAAAAAAAAAAAAGAATACAAAAAAAGAATAAGAAAAAAAGTGTTTTAGGGGCATTATTGTGTTCTTGTGTATTTTCTTTTTAGAATTTTTGGGTTCTTTTTACGGGTTTCGTAGGATTTTTAGAAATGTCCTTTAGAGGTTTTTTTTGTTTACTTTTAATTAGTGCCTGTTTAGTTTTATTTTGGGTTTTTTAAAAGGATAGTAGGTTCTGTTAGGGTTATTGGTTTTTTTTTTTTTTTTTTAGACTTTAGGATTATTGTTTAAGGTTTTACTCTTTTGGTTTGTGTGTGTGTGTGTGTGTGTGTGTGTGTGTTTGTGTGTGTGTGTGTTCTTGAGTATTTTTTTTTATTATTATTTTAAGGTTTTATTTTTTTTAGGTTTATCAGGCAGTGATAGCCCATGCTTTTAATCCCTGCACTTGGATCTCAGATGTACTGAATATCCGATTTCAAGGCCAGCCTGGTCTATATAGTGAGTCCCAGAACAGCCAGGACTACACAGAGAAACCCAGTCTTGAAAAAGTCAACAACAACAAAGTAAAACAAAAACAAAAAAAAAAAACAAAAACAAATACAACAACAAAAATTTAGGAACATTTTTCTGGTCTTCTGTAATTTTTTTTTATTGAATTTTGTTTTTAGGGTTTTGTAGGGTTTTTACAAGTATTTTTTTAGATTTTTTTTTGGCTTTCTTGGTTTCAGTGTATTTTTAGTGTTTTTTCTGTTTTTTTTTTTTTTTTTTTTTTAAAGGATCTTAGGGTGTTTAGGTATATGTTTTTTTTTTTAGGTTTTATGTTGTTTTTTCAGCATTTTACTGTTTTTCTTAGTTTTTTTGTGTGTTCTTGAGTATTTCTTTTAAAATTTTAGGGTTTCCTTTTTTAGTGTATGTTTAGTGTTTTTTCTGGATTTTTTTAAAAAGGATTTTAGGCTGTTTCAGGGATATGGAATGTGTTTTAGGACTCATGTTGGTATTTTTTTTTCTAGCATTTTACTGGTTTATTTAGGGTTTTCTTTTTAGTGTTCTTGAGTATTAATTTTAAATTTTTGGGTTTTATTTTTGGTGTTTAAGTTTTTTTGCATTGTCAGGGAGTGGCAGTCCATGACTTTGATCCTAGCACTTGTGAAGCAGAGGTAGTGGATTTTTGAATTTGTGGCCAGCCTGCTCTACAGAGTGAGGTCTAGGACAACTAGGGATGCAAAAAGAAATCCAGTCTCCAAAAACTCAAAAAAAAAAAAGAGAAAGAAAGAGGGAAAGAAAGACAGACAGAAGAAAGAAAGACAGACAGACAGAAAGAAAGAAAACAAGAAACAAAGAAAGAAAAGGAAAACAAGTGTTTTAGGGTCATTGTTGGGTTCTTGTGTATTTTCTTTCTATAATTTAGGGTTCTTTTTAAGGGTTTTGTAGGATCTTTAGAAATATCTTTTAGAGTTTTTTTGGTTTTCTTTTGTTCATTGTATTTTTAGTGTTTTTTCTGGGTTTTTAAAAGGATTGTAGGTTCTGTTTGGGTTATTGTTTTTTTTTTTAGATCTTAGAGTTATTGTTTAAGGTTTTACTCTTTTGGTTTGGGTTTTTTTTTTTAGTGTTTTTGAGGCTTGTTTGTTTGTTTGTTTGTTTGTTTTGTAATAATTTTAGGGTTTTATTTTTTTAGGTTTATCAGGCAGTGATAGCCCATGCCTTTATTCCCAGCACTTGGATCACAGAGGTACTGGGTTGATGATTTCAAGGACAGCCTGGTCTACATAGTGAGTTCCAGGAAAGTCAGGACTACACAGAGAAACCAAGTCTTGAAAAAAATCAACAACAACAACAACGAAAACCAAAAAGAAAAAAAAATACAAAACCTTCAACAAAAATGTAGGATCATTTTTCTGGTCTTCTCTATTTTTTTTTTTTTTTTGAATTTTTGAATTTTCTTTTAAGGGTTTTGTAGGTATTGTACAAGTCTCTTTTAGAGCTTTTTGGTTTGTTGGTTTTAGTGTATTCTTATTGTTTTTTTCTGTTTTTTTTTTTTTTTTTTTTTTTTT
>NW_018392147.1:0-2648 GCF_900095145.1 Mus pahari | reverse complement strand
TTAGCAATTTATTGTTTTTAGTAAGTTTTTTTTTGTCTGTTTGCATGATACTATTTATTTTAAAATTTAGGGTTTATTTTGGGGTTTCAGAGGTTTACTGTTGTCAGGCAGTGGTGGGCCTTGCTTTTAATTCTAGCATTTGGGAGGCAGGTTAGTGGATTTCTGAGTTTGTGGCCAGCCTGGCCTACAGATTAAGTTCCACAACAGCCAGGATACACAGAGAAACCCAGTCTCAACACACACAAACACACACACAGACACAGACACACACACACACACACACACACACACACACACACACAAACCAGAAAGAAAAAAAAGAAAAAAATGTTTTAGGGTAATTTTTGTGTTGCTATGTATTTATTTTTAGAATTTTCAGGGTTTTTTAAGAGTGACTTTTAGGCTATTAAGAAGAGTGTTTTAGTGTTTTCTGGTTTAAAGGGTTTTTGTCTATGTTTAGTGTTTTTTCTTTTTTTCTTTCTTTTTAAAGGATTTTAGGGTATGTTAGAATTTTAAGGTCTTTTTAGGCTTTGGTTTTATTTTTAGGGTTTTACTGTTATTTTAGTGATATTTTTTGAACTGTTCTTGATTATTGTTTAAAATTTTCAGGGTTTTATTGGTGGGGTTTTAGAGTTTTAGGGTTGCCAGGCAGTGGTGGCCTATGCCTTTAATCCAAGAATTTTGGAGGCAGAGGTAGTGGATTTTTGAGTTCGAGGCCAGCCTGCTCTACAGAGTGAGTTCCAGTACAGCCACGGAAGCACATAGAAACCCAGTCTAGAAAAACTCAAGAAAAAAAACGAAAAGAAATAAAAATTAGTTTTAGGTTCATTTTTCGGGTCTTGTGTATTTTTTTTAGAATTATATGGTTTTTTTAAAGGGTTATGTAGGGTTTTTAGAAGTCTGTTTTAGACATTTTTGGTTTCCTTGGTTTTAGTGTATGTTTACCGTTTTTTTCTCTTTTTCTTTTGAAAATAAAAAGGATTTTAGGGTGTTTCAGGGATATGTCATGTTTTTTAGGACTAATGTTTTTTTTTTTTTTTGAGTGTGTTACTGTTTTTCTTAGTGTGTTACTGTTTTTTAGTGTTCTTGAGTATTGATTCTAAATTTTTGGGTTTTATTTTTGGTGTTTAAGCTTTTTAGCATTGTCAGGCAGTGTTGGCCCACATCTTTGATCCCAGAACTTGGGAAGCAGAGTTAGTGGATTTCTGAATTCATGGCCAGCCTGGTCTACAGAGTGAGGTCTAGGACACCCAGGGATACAAAGAAAAACCCAGTCTCAAAAATCTAAAAAAAAAAAAAAAAGAAAGAAAGAAAAAAGAAAAGAATGAAAGAAAGAAAAGGAAAAAATTATTTTAGGGTCATTTTTTGGGTTCTTGTGTATTTTCTTTATAGAATTTTAGGGTTTTTTAAAGGGTTTTGTACGATTTTTAGAAATATTCTTTAGAGGTTTTTTTGGTTTTCTTTTGTTGAGTGTATGTTAGTGTTTTATTTTTCTGGGTTTCTAAAAGGATTCTAGATTCTGGCAGGGTTATTAGGGTGTTTTTTTAGACTTTAGTGTTGTTCTTTAAGGTTTTACTCTTTTGGGTATTTTCTTTTTGTGTGTGTGTATTCTTAGTATTTTTTTTTTTTTATAATTTTAGGCTTTTATTTTTGTTTAGGTTTATCAGGCAGTGATAGGCCATGTGTTTAATCCCAGCACTTGGATGACAGAGGTACTGGATTGATGATTTCAAAGACAGCCTGGTCTACATAGAGAGTTCCAGGACAGCCAGGAATCCACAGAGAAATCCAGTCTCAAAAAAGTCAACAACAACAACAAAAACCCCAAAAAACAAAAATCAAAAAACGAAAAACAAAAGCAACAACAAAAGTTTAGGATCATTTCTCTGGTCTTCTGTATTTTTTTTTTCTTTTTTGAATTTTTGAATTTTGATTTAAGGGTTTTTACAAGTCTATTTTAGAGTTCTTTTGGTTTTCATGGTTGTAGTGTATTTTTAGTGTTTTTTCTTTTCTTTTCTTTTTTAATTTCTAAAGGTGTTTTAGGGATATGAGGTGTTCTTTAGGTTTTATGTTTTTTTTTGTTTTTTTTATTTTTTTTTTTATTTTACAGTTTCTCTTAGTTTTTTTTTTTTTGTGTATGTGTTCTTGAATATTTCTTTTCAAATTTTCGGGTTTTATTTTTGGGAATTAAGAGTTTTAGTGTTGTCAGGCACTGGTGGGCCATGAGTTTAATCCCAGCAGATGGGAGGCATGTTAGTGGATTCCTGGATTTGAGGTCAGAGTGCTCTACAGAGTAAGTTCCAGGAGAGCCACCAAACACAGAGTTACTCAGTCTCAAAAAACTCAAAAAACCAAACAAAAAACCAAACAAACAAGTAAAATAAAAAAAAATAGAAAAGATATTTTAGGGTCATTTTTGTGTTCTTATTTGTTTATTTTTAGAATTTTCAGGGTTTCTTAAAGTGTTTTTTAGGCTTTTTAGAAGATTGTTTTAGAGGTGTTTGGTTTTCAGGGTTTTACTCTATGTTAAGTGTTTGTGCTTTTTTTTTTTTAAGATTTTAGGGTATGTTAGGGTTTCTTTTTTTTCAGGCTTTGGTTTTATTTTTAGGGTTTTACTGTTATTTTGGTGATTTTTTTGTACTGTTCTT
>NW_018392146.1:41560-51114 GCF_900095145.1 Mus pahari | reverse complement strand
CAATCTTTTCCCTAATTTTTGCAGATTTATAAAAATTATTTCAAAATGTCAATTAGAAATCATGCTTAAATATCTTTAAAAATACAAAATATTTCACAACATGGTAACTCAACAGCAATAAAATTTTAGAACGTATGAGTATTAGTCATTTATTGCTGGTTCACATAATGTTGGATACCGGGAAACAAAATTTATTTGAATCTAACCTTCCCATTTCAACATAAAGGCTATAAGTTACAATAAATCCAGTACCCCAGTTTGAGTCTGAAAGACTTAAACTGAATGCAAGGAGAAATTGAGAATATATGTGTTGGGTCTTGCTCGCCATCCTCTGAGCATTGTGTTGTGCCCCTTACAGGCACGCTGAGGGTTGCTCCCAGGATTAGCCGGAGTGCAGCAGATCAGCCAGAACACAGCGTCCTCGGACTGCCCACTGTCAATGCCCACTCGTCGCCCAGACCAACTAGCAATGTCGTCACGCCTACTCGATTGGACCCGCCTTCTATACACAGCTCCGCTGAGGATTGGACCACACGTAATTGAGAGATTGGGACATGCACCATTGCGACTGAGAGACACTCAGCAGGGACAATGGGACATGCGGGGGAGGGTTGGGTTCTCCCGTGTGTAATCAACAAATAATAATAATCTTTCTTGCAGATCATCTCTATTTTCAGGAAGCTTAGCTCTGCAGTGCGAACCCACCCCAAGGTGTTTTCTGCCCACGCAGACAGGGCGCTGGTCTGCATGGTGCAGAAACACTGCATATATGTTATGTTCCCAGTTCTTTCTGCACTTAGGGGAGCTCTGAATTCGTCTTTTTTTTTTTCATTTTTAAGATTTTGAAGATATTACTTTATTTTATTATTTAGTTTCCATTTGAATTACAATATAATCATATAATTTCTCTCCCTCCCTTTTATTCCTGGCAGCTCCATTTTGTCTTAATTTGTCGAATATTGGAAGTGGTATGTTGTAGGAATGTGGGAGAGTTTGGAATTTTGAACCAGAAAAGGTCTAGCATGCTGTACTTAGAGCTGTTTGAAATTGAGAAGACCAGTTAACCAGGAGAAAAAATGTCAAAAGTAGATGTCTATCTCAAGAGGTTTTAGAAGAAAACACAGACATTTGATGAGGAAGTTTTAGCAGCAAAATTTTTTGTGTACTGAGGGTTAATCTGGCTGTGTCCATGTGTACACATGAGTGGGATTGAACTCGCAAAAATAGACTAAGTTGTTTGATGGAGAAAATTTTACTACAGTATAAAATCAAGTCTGAACATGGTTATTTATCACCCTGTAGACTGAGGTTTATAATGGAGATACAAATTAAAAAATTTTTTTTCAGCTACTGAATAAAAAAAAAAGGATCATGAGTAATGTGAAAGTTGTAGAAAAGTGAATGCAGAGAAATTATCTGTAGTTTTTAAAAAATAATCAAAACTAATTACAAACTACATACATTTCACTAATGTAATAGAAAAAGTACCTCAAAAAACTGTTGCTATTTATCAATACTTGTATTTTACAACCATTTTAATTTAATAAAAATGTGAGTGATGGAGCTGAGAATGCAGCTAAGAGATTCCCTGCTCAAAACAGCCTCTTAGGGAGTTTTTTTTTCTAGTTCCATTTACCCAGCTTTTATTACTAAGGCACTCAGAAGCCACTTTATCTTTGGTAGATAACACTATTATAAAGCTTATTATATCTCAACTTGAAAGAATAATTCCAATTTATCACCCATTCAGTGCATTTACAGGCATGCAAAATGTCATAGTTTTGGACAGATTAAATATAAACCAAGTTCAAGAATATCAGTGTGGTCAGGCAGGAGTTTCAGGACTATATTCCTTTTTCATAGCCCATGGATGTCTTTGTAGGAAACTGCGAAAATAAAGCCCAAGTTACAGTGGAGATTCTAGGACAATGGGGATGTGAACTCAGTGATATGTTTGCCTAAGAATCCTGTAGCTACACAGTGACAGTACCCTAAGAAAAATCTTATTTGCTACAAGCACTAGATGCAGAGTCCTGGAACCTCCAAGCGTAATAGAGTTCTAAGGATGTCACAGAATTGCTCCAGAGCTAGATATGGAGCAGAATGATGTAAAGTTTTCCCGTTTTGGGTTTTGAGTTTTTTTGTCTTGTCTATCATTGTTAATTTCCCATTTCTGCTTTTAGAATGTGAATGGATAGTCTGATGGATAGTTTATTGATAATATTTTTTTAATTTACAAGTATTCATAATTAAGAGTGTTTTGAGATTCAGAAAATTATAGGCTTTGAATAAATTAAAATTGTTGAGATTGGGGCTTTTATAAACAGGATAAATATATTTTGTGTTTATATGACCATTGTATTGTAGCAGGATTCTAAATTTTATCACAACTGTCTCCATGATGTAAATAACAGTCAGGCCATGAAATTCACCATGTAGACACCACCACTTTCTAATATAAAACCAAATACCTAATATCCAAATTCATAGTTCTGGGAAAGTCTATAATTATGCTAACTTTGTATTTTGGCTTTTGTTATCCTGCTACTGGTCAACTGTTTTTGTTAACTAAATTATGTTAATCCAGAATATGGTATTTGTGATTAAAGATCGCCCTCAAAATGGCTAAGGTCTATACTGAGATACAGAATGCCCAGTACAGTCTCTGAATGACTAATAAAGAACTTTTATTGCCTTAAATCTACATACAAGTACTCTTCTCTGGTGGATAACCCACAAAATTTCTGGAGGCCACAGTGAAATCCTAAGAAAAAGTACAGGGGCTCTCAGAAGTGTAGACATTAAGGAAGAATGCAGTGATCAAGGGCCTTCAAGGAGTCTACTTCCAGAGATGTTCCTTTTCCCATGGATTCCATTTGATCAATTACTGCCTATTGCTCCAGAAGAATCAGAAACCTATATCCTAGTGAAAAATGAAAATATTGCCTGCTCTGTCACCTCTGCAGATAAACTCTCACAAAACTTTCTAATTTGCTCAGATCAAGCTAAACTAAAACATACCTAGACTGCACAAGCTGGCAAGTGATGTCTCAGCCAGATGCCAGCTTTATGCTCAAGTCCACCCAAAACAGAGCCCTTACCCATGCCGGGATATGAAATATAGAATAACACTACAGAGAATTTGAAGAAACTACACTTACTGAGGTTCAGCCTTCCAAGGAAAGATGTGAATATTTGATAGTCTTTTCAAATATTTCCAGGTGTGTAGAAGTAGTTACAACCTTGACTAAATTCCTCAAATTGTACCTTATAAACTTCTTCAGCAATTGGTCTCCTCACTTGACATATCCCTACAGAATGGTCCAACAATGGCATAATGTTCACAGCACAAACTTCTCAATTAGTAACTAAAGGTTTAGGCATAGAATAAAAATATAATTATGTATACAATTCTCAGAATTCTGGAAAACAACAGTTACTAGATTCTAGTAAAAGAAAGAACTCCTTCCTTAGCTTTGTTTCATGCCTGGTTTCTTTGTGATAGGGATACATTTACCTACTATGGGATTATTATAGAAAAACTGCTTCATTCCTTTCATAGCTATTAGATATGAATTTGGCAGAATTCTTCAATAATTCCTTTCTTATGTCAGTATAAGTTGTCCAGTCTTCCATAAAGTCTATTCATTGAACTATTCCAGAGACTTAGCCAACTACTAAGTCTATCACCAGTTTCTCCTTTCTTTGAACCCACTGAATCCAAATTGTGATGGATCCTCCAATGTCCATTAAAATATGGGTGTACCTTCTTGTGAAATATTTTGTATTTTTAGGAATATTTAAATGTGATGTCTAATTTACATATTGACATAGGTTTTATAAATCTGCAAAACTAAGAAAAGGAACTGAAAGACTAAAAATGTTTTTTATAAACTCAGGCAACTGAATGGACATTTGGATTTAATGTTGGTATTGAAGACACCATGTTGGTATCTGTGTCTATGTTGTGATAGTTAATGGATACTCAAAGTCTTGCATCTTTGTTTCAATCCTTTAGAATAAATTTTTACTTATTTTTCTTTTCTTCCTTTTTCTTTTGTTTTTAAAAATAGTAGTAATTGTTGTGTTCTTTTTTGATGTGCCATAGATTATCATATCATCTTGAAGTGAAGAGCAAGTGAGAGATTGAAGATTGGCTTCATTTGGGTTGTGAAAACTACAGATCATTTTGTCCTGAGCTCCAATAATTAAGAGACATATTACTTTAGATGATGGAAATTTTCTGTATATTTTGTGTGGTGTTCATTACCTCCATTTTCATCTCCACACTTTCAGGTGACTTAGGTGACACACATTGTCTTGTCTTTCAGCCTGTGTCTAATGCTGAATTTTAATTGGGTCCATTTGTACCTGTTCTATGGAAACCATTACCTATCTAAATTACATCTGGGCTTTTTTTCCCAATTAAGGGCTGTGTTCTCAGAGTCTTTGTACTCAGGAGGATGCCAATGACTTAGATAAAAGAGAACAAGACTAGTGACTTTTTAAAATGCAAGACTGGAATTTTGCTAAAATGAAGACTTATACAATTAGTTATGGACAGGAATACTTGACTGAAGTATCTGTAAGTATTTTAAAGGGAAAAACATAGAGGTTATTTCTTATTTTTGAGAAAAGAACAAGGCCTGGGTAAGTGTACTGAGACCATGGTTGTTACCTTAACCTTCCCCTCTTATTTACTGGGGAATTGTTCAGTAACCCCTTGCTACAGTTTGAAAGACTTAAGAAGAAAAAGCAAAAGAAATTCTATCTACAAATATGAAATATTTAGGAAAAAATACAGGTCATAATTTTCACCTGAGATACAACCAGTAATTTCCTTAAGAAAATGTGTGAAGACAAAGTCTATTACTTTAAAAGAAAAGCAATCACAGAAAAATCTTTCCATAATACTGAGTTTCATTTTAAGTGTGACAGCAATATCATGGAGTATGGTACACTACTGGGTCATATATACATTATAAAAGCTGATCATTGTGTTTCTGTGCCACATGACTTACACTTCTTACACTTTCCTTTCTTTATTCTGTAGTTTCAAAATGTGTACATTATGTAAACAAATTCATTATTTACATTTTAAATATATATCATAGTATATAATATTTATATAATTATATATATATATATTGAACACATGAATTATATATCATCTTGTATAAAATTTATGTAAACTTGCTTTCACAAAGTTTTAAAAGATTTAATTTGTTTAAATTTTTGAAATTATAATTAAAGTGTATTCTTTCTAGATTCCCTATCCAATCTCCAAACTGTTCCATATATCCTCATTGTTGTCTTTCAATTTCATAATCTCTTTTTTCATTAATAGACTTTTCACACACACACACACACACACACACACACACACACACACTCACACTCCTAACACATATGTATGGATATTTTGATGACATGGATTTCTGCATACCACATTCATGCAGTGTCCATGGTTCACTATGTGCATGCTGGAATCTGATCTTAGTTGCTCTGCATGACCAGTAAATGTCCCTAACCAATGATCTGGTTCTCTAGTCCCTTTCCCAGTGGCTGTAAAGATTTTTATTTTGGGCTGGTGGATGAATCATGAAAACTTTCCTTAGTGAAATTTGATATTTTATCTCACTAGAAGTACATATTTAATATATGGAAATCATATAGTTTCTTTTTAAAGAAATTAATAATGCTTAATATGTCAAGTATACAAAAGGACTCATAAATACTAATAAAAATAATGTTCTTTCTCTTTAAACCCAATTTTTAAAATTCTATCTCAAATACACAAGCCTTTCAGCAGAAAACAAAGAATGTTTTTTAATATTGCACATAAAGGCAGTTTTAGAAAACAAAAATAAACACTTTCAAGAGAAATGCTAGTGATATATCAAGTAATTTAAGTTATTCTCAGTTGTCATTGTTGTTGTTTTTCTTTCAGGTAAGCCTGTACATTGAGACTATGGCCAACTCCACCCTGGTGACTGAGTTCCTCCTGGAAGTTTTTGCTGAGACTTGGGAGCTCAGAATCCTACTCAGTGTGCTGTTCTTGTTGGTGTACATGGGCAGCCTGTTAGGGAACCTTATCATCATCATTGCTACTACAGTTGACCATACCCTGAACACACCCATGTACTTCTTCCTCAGGAATCTGTCCATTTTAGACATGGGGTTTGTATCTGTTACTGTGCCCAATGCTTGTATCAATTCTTTCACTGACCACAGGAACATTTCTCTGGCTGGGTGTGCAACACAGATCTTTTTGGTTTTCTTTTCTGCATGTGTAGAGATTCAGTTTCTCACCATCATGGCCCAGGATCGTTTTGTGGCCATCTGCAAGCCTCTCCTCTACCCTGTGATTATGAACCATCAATTCTGTGTTCAGATGACACTGGCTTCCCTACTTACATCTCTTATCCTTGCAAGTGTGCACACTTCCAAAACTTTCCAGCTGTCCTTTTGTCACTCGAATGTAATTTCTCAGTTCTTCTGTGATCTTCCCTCTTTGCTGAGGATTTCTTGCTCTGACACCTTTAACAACAAACTCTTACTTTTTCTGACTGCCATTGGTCTCAGCGGTAGCTGCTTTACCTTCATTGCAATATCATATGTTCGCATATTATCAACTGTCTTGAAGGTTCCTATCAAAGGAGAGAGAGGCAAAGCCTTTTCCACCTGTGTACCTCACATTATTGTGGTGTCTGTGTTTCTTAGTTCTGGTGCCTATGCATATCTAAAACCTCCATCAATCTCACAAATAGTTGAGGATATGACTCTTTCTGTATTTTATACCATTGTTCCTCCATTCTTAAACCCTATTATCTATAGTCTTAGAAACAAACAAATAAAGAAGGCTGTGAAGAAAGTAATATCCAGATTTTTCATAGTTTAATAAAATAAAGAAAAATATGGACACACAAATAAACATGCCCATCAAAGCATTTTTATTTATATTTATATAAATAATATTTATATTTATTTATATAAATTTATATTTATTTTAAATTTATATTTTTATAATTATAATTATATTTTTATATTTTTATAATTATTTTATATTTATATAAATTTTTATTTATTTTATTTTTTTTACATTATATATACTGCTTATAATTTCCCCTCTCTCTTCTCATCCTGTTTCCTTCCTCCTTATCTGTCCTCCCAACATTATCCCCATCCATGTCCTCCCATATAGATATAATAACAATTTAAAAATGAGACTAAAGAATAAAAAGAAGAAGCCTTTACACCAAATTATGTGGCAAGAACCTCTAATATTACCCTTGAGTTTGTTGTCTTTAGGCTATCTATGCAGGGCATGCAGCCCAACCTTAATTGTAATTTATTTTTCTGAGAGTATCCCTTGGAGGAAACTACATTTACCCTTAAATGTGCTTATCATTTAGAGATTTATTTTTTCTGGAATAGAGATAGTGTCATGTGTCCACTTCTCATTTCAACTCTAGGACTCCATCTGGTTAGGCTCATATTTGCTTATGTATGCTACATATGTGGCTGGGCATACATGTGCATAGATCATGTTAATTTAGAAACATTTGTTTTCTTAGAGTCCTCCATCATCTCAGGCTCAAATACTACTTCTGCTTCCTCTTACACTATGCTTGCTGATCCCTGGTGAGAAGGATTTGATATAGGCAGTGCTACATGTAGAGATGATTGATCCAAGATCTCTCAATCTTTTCATAACAACTGGCTGTGGATCTTTGTATTTATTCTTATCTGCTGCAAAAGTAAGTTTTAATGATAAGAGCGGAGCAAGGTACTAATTTATGACAGTGAATTTTCAATAAGAGTCATTTTATTGCTAATTTTTATAATTGTAATCAATTTAAAACTTGTAGTATGGTATCATTTGTCATTACCCTATGTCCTGGGTATATCAAGTCTCATGTTTACCACAGTAGTATTGGCTTCTGTCTCAGGGCATATAACTAAAGTCAAATCATACATTGGTTGGTTACTCCCACAAACTTTGTGTCACTGTTTAAGTACTGTATCTTGAATACAGGACACCATTTTAAATCAAAGAATTTATTTCTGTTTTTATGATTAAATTTCTGCTCTGGTAGTGTGTAAAGTAGCATTATGTAGAAAACACACTAATTAGAGGAGTTAAGGCACACTGTAGGCACCAGCTTGGCATCACCATGTTCAAGTGATACAGGTCATGTTGGGGAAGTGCTAGCTATCAGGCTCCTATGCCCCGTAAGGCTGCTCTCCCAACTACCACTAGTGGTTAATGGGGAACAGGGAAAGCATCACCTTCACATCCAGGCCACCTCACCACAGGAGAATAGGAAGGCCAATTCTCTGAGCTATTGCCCTCATGATTGGCGCACCACAGAATAGCCACCAGAGCCAGATTCACTGACATGCCTGGACAAGGCACAGGGCCTCTTCTCTCTACTGTTACCACATGTTAGAAGTTGGCAAGCTCTCTAGAATTCCCCAGCTTATAAGAGACAGTTCCAGGTTTGCACAGGACATTGACATTTATGTGGATCAATTTAGATTCTTCTAACTGCAGCCAGATAGTTTTTCTACTACCATTTGTTGAAGGTGCTTTCTTTTTGTCAGTGTGTATTTCTGGCTTCCTTATCAAAAATCAATTGTATATATGTGTTCCATAGGTGTATTTATTTATACCTGGATTCCAAAGAGTTTAAAGTGATGGAGCACATCTCTTTAAAGGTAGTGTCATTTTCTGTAGCACAATTTTAAGTCATCAATGGTCATACCTTTTACATCTGTTTTATTATTCAGGGTCATTTTAGCTATTTTGATTTTGCTTTGGTTTATATTTAGTGTGTGGAGTGTTATTGACCTGTATAAAACTTCAAATACTTAATCATATAGGTAAGGTGAGAGTGGAAACAATTTCTTGTTCCTGATTTGAAAATTGCTTTTGTCTTCTCTTCATTTAATTTGATGTTGGATATAGACTTGAAGTATGTTGTAGTACACCCTTATATGCATGACTTTCACCATGTAGCAGCATTGAATTTCATCAAAACCCTTTTCTACATTTAATATAATAAACATGTGGCTTTGTCTTATGGTCTGTTTATATAATAGATTTCACTTATTGATAGACATATGTTGAAGAATCCCTGTACCTGTGGAATGAAGCTTGTTTTATTATGATGGATGATCTTTTTTATATATTCATAGATTCATTTTTAAGTGTTTTACTGAGAATTTTTACATACATGTTCATAAGGGAAATTGGTCTGTAATTCTCTAAATTTGTTGGGTCTTTATATAATTTAAATATCAGACTGACTCTGTCCTTATAAAAAATTTGAGAACCCATGTATTAAAATTGCTTATCTGATTTTGATTTAACTCTAGTAATTAATAGCTACCATGAAAATTATCCAGTTCTTTAAAGCTTTCTTTATTTCTTTGTTTCTTTGTTTGTTTCTTTGTTTCTTCCTTCCTTTATTTATTTATTTAAGTTTCTGATGGCTTGGTCATTATCTTTTTACTTTAAGATTTTCAATTTGGTGAAATACTAGTTTTTA
>NW_018392146.1:32436-39590 GCF_900095145.1 Mus pahari | reverse complement strand
ATCCCTGGCCTCAAGCTGTACTACAGAGCAATTGTGATTAAAAACTGCATGGTATTGGTAGAGTGATAGACAGGTAGATCAATGAAATAAACTTGAAGACCCAGAAATGAACCAACACACCTATGGTCACTTGATCTTTGACAAAGGAGCTGAAACCATCCAGTGGGGTGAGGGCAGGCTTTTCAACAAATGGTGCTTGCTCAACACATACAAACTGATTCATTCTTATCTCCTACAAAGCTCAAGTTCAAGTTGATCAAGGACCTGTACTTAAAAATCAGATACACTGAAACTAATAGAAAAGAAAGGGGGGAAGAGCCTCGAGCACATGGGCACAGGGGAAAATTTCCTGAACAGAATAACAATAGCTTATGTTCTAAGATCTAGAATCAATAAATGGGACATCATAAAATTGCCAGTCTTCTGTAAGGCAAGGGGTACTGTCAATAAGATAAAAAGGCAACGAACAGNTCGGGAAAAGATCTTTAACAATCCTTCATCTGATAGAGGGCTAATATCCAATATATACAAAGAAATCAAGAAGTTAGACTCCAGAGAAACAAACAAACAAACAAAAACCCCTATTTAAAATGGGGTAGAGAGCTAATCCAAGAATTCTCAACTGAGGAATAATGAATGACTGAGAAGCACCTAAAAATTTTTTCACCATCCTTATTCATCACATAATTGCAAATCAGGAATTCCTTAATGTCCAATATTATGCCCTGCTTTTCATTTTTAATAGTACGAATTTTCTGCTTTTCATTTTTAATAGTACGAATTTTTATGTTTTCTCTCAGGCTTTTAATTTGTGTTTTAAGGAAGGTTTTTTATTATTTGTGTGTTTTATTCTGTTTCTATTCCAATCCCAGGTTGGTCTATTTCATTTTTCCTTTTATTCTAGAGGTTTAAACTATGCTGTTCAGTTACTAGTATGACATCTATATATCATCTTGCCCTTAACTGCCTTAAATGGAAAAAGTAATGAAAATTAAAATAAAAATGAATAAAAAACATGGAATCTCTTTGTGTTGGNCATTTACTCCTGGTCTTGGAACATGCACTAGAATAGGGTTCATATGCCCTGTAACAGTCCATTAGAGTAATCTGGTTTTCCCATTCCTAGCAGATATCAGTTCCAAATACCTTCCTATTTATAAGTTGGCTGTTTACCTTCTTCCCATTCTTAGTTCTAAGATTCATTTTCCTTGAACCTGTGTATGCCTATTGCATGTTGACAAGTTTTGACATATTTGCCTGATTGTTTTTTGTTTGTTTGTTTGATTGTTTGTTTTGATACTTGGTTTTGGTTTTCTTTTTTTCAGAGAGCGTGCATGAAGGTGGATAGGTTAGAAGGTGACAGAGTTCTGAGAGGATATATNTTGTCGGTATGGTGACCACTCCTTATACCTTCTATATATCTAAAATTTTCTTTCCTTTCCTGACTGCAATAATTCAAATTATTGATGCAGATATAAACTTGTCATTCATTCTGATGTCTCTGCTTGTTCATCACACTATGTGAATCCTATTTATGTCAACTCAGAGTAAATGTGATATTTACTCATGTCAATGTGGTATCACAAAAAATCTTGCAAACTACAAATGGAACTCAATAGCAAACATCTATAAGAACATTGAAATCTAGGATATACAAATAACACATTTATTAAATATCCAAACCCTGGCAATGAAATTATCATACACTTCTAAAAAGATGAACAACAAATATCCAATAAACATAAAAAGTGTTCAGTGTATTAATGATAAGAAATTAATTCAAGACAGGCAGTGGTGGTGCCTGCCTTTAATCTCAGCACTTGGGAGTCAGAGGCAGGCAGATTTCTGAGTTTGAGGCCAGCCTGGTCTTTAGAGTGAGTTCCAGGACAGCCAGGACTATGCAGAGAAACCCTGTCTCGAAAGACAAACAAACAAAAAATTAAATCAAACTAGGTTGGGTTTCTTTCTCTCTCCAGTATCTAATAAACAAATATAAATGCTTGCGAGGATGTGTGGAGATAAGGAAACATATACAGTAGTAGTTGGGGTGCATTTAGTCTATTAATATGGGAATCAATATGAAGTTACCTCAAGAAATCTATGAGCAAACTACCATGACACATCTACGCCAGTTCTGGATGCATGCCTGCAGAACTCTCTACATGTGACAGAGATAACTACTTAACTGTGCTTATTGTATCACTATGCATTGAAGGCAAATTATGGAACCACCATAGATATCAGTCAGTGAATTAATGGAAAAGAAGATGATATATATAAACAATGGAATTTTATTAAATCTCAAAGGAAAATGAAATTATGCTGTTTGCTAAAAAAAATGGGTGCAACTAAATATCTTCATACTAAATAAAATAAGGAATATACAAAAAATGAATATATGTTTTCTCTAAGTTACATTTTCTAGAATCCTATAAGATGGGACACAGGAGGAATGTAGGACTGGGACAAGGGACAATATACTGAGGGTAGTGAATGAGACTGGGATGAAAGACAATGTGCATGTTATGTCCCAAATAAACTGTTGATGTAGAACTTAATTCTCCATGTATAGTGAGCTTAGAATACTAAAATAGTTTGAATATTAAAAATAAACATACTATAATATTTTATACACTGTAAAGCAACTTTTAATTGGTATTAGACTATAGAATCATATTTTCTTACCTGTGGAAAGGCCTCCCAGGTAAGCCTAAAGGACAAATGAATATACATTCCAGAGATATCAGTTGGTCATTCATAATTCTCAGTAATATGGGGCTAAATCTGAAATTTAAAAAGTTACATCTTCATGAAGATATGGATACTGCTTGGCAAAGTAAAATTTTGCACCAAAATAAACCTCATTGGTGCATTTTAATAACTTTGGTATTCTGGAGAGCCTCCCGCCCCCCACCAACTTCCTACCTCCTGAGGTTGTCTGTTTCCATTCTTGGATGAAATGTCCTACAGTGAGGAGAGGGAACTTGTAAAGCCCACCTGCAGCAGAAAGACAGGGATTGAGTGAGGGATGGGGTTGCTATCCCACAGTCAAAACTCTGACCCATAACTGTCCTGTCTGAAAGAACTTCAGAGATGGAAATGAAGAAGAGCTGGAGGAAAAGAAGGTCCAGAGACAGACCCAAAGTGGGATCCAGCACAAGTGGAGACCCCAAGGCCTGACACTATTACTGAGGCTATGGAGCACTTACAAAAAGAGACCTATCATGACTGCCCTCCAAAAGACCCAACAAGCGATTTATAGAGTCAGATTCAGATATTTCCCTCCAACCAATGGCCAGAATCTGCTGACACCTGTGATTGAAGTAGGGAAAAGCTGGAAGAACCTGAGGAAGATGCAAAACTGTAGGAACACCAACAGTCTCAATTAACCTGGACTCTCAAGATCTCACAGACACTAGATCACCAACCAGGCAGCATACATCCACTGATATAAGGCCCACAGCAGAGGACTGCCAGGTCTGGGTTCAGTCAGAGAAAAGACACCTAACCCTCAAGAGACTGGAAGCCTCAGGAAGTTTAGAGGTCTGGTGGGATAGTGGGGTGGGGTGGGGACATCCTCAGAGAGAAGGGGGCAAGTGGAAGAGTTATGGCACATGGAACAGTCGGAGGGTGGACTGGAAGTGGAATAAAATCTGGAGTGTAAGAAACAAAAAGAAAAAAAAGTAATAAAACAACCAAACAAATAAAAAACAAAAAACAAACAAACAAACAAATTATATCATGGAAATTAAGAAAATCAGTAACATAGAAACTGAACTTGTTACATTTTATATTTAGAAATATTTGTAACAGTAATTAATGAATAAATGAGGTCTTGAATTTTAGAAACCCCAAAGGTACTCAGTAGGTACCCGAGGAGGACTTCACCTTCTAAGAGGTGAAGGGAAGGTGTAGTGGGGAAGGGTACTTGTAGGAGGGAGGATTGGGAATTGGTAGGCTATGTTTGGGATGTAAGGTGAATGAATAAGTAAGCTCATGGGGATAAATATCAGTAATATTGTAGGAAAACTTAATGTTTAAATGGTTATACTTATGAATTTAGAAATATTATAACAACTTTAGTGAAAATTGATCTTATGATTAATACAAAGAGCAATGGGTATATTGAAGTTTGAGGGAGGTAAAGGTAGAAATGATGTAATTATATTATAATCTCAAAAACTAAAGTAATAAATTAAAAACAAGTATAAGCATGTATACTTGCCATATGTCAGGAATTCCCTAAAATATTATTGTATGAAAACATGAATTATATAACAGTAACATGATGGTGGAAAAATATGATACTAACATTAATACATACAGAAATGAGACTTAATCATCCTGGGTTTATAATTCCTGTTAATATTAGAGATCTTCATCCAAATTGAAATGAGAAACTCTATTAATTTCTATTAAATATATGCACACTACAAATATTTAACAGATGACAAGGTATAATATTCTTTCTACTGAAGACGATTTTGTCAAATATGGTCCTTTACATTTTTATCAACATTCTAGTATTCAGGAAACTCTCTTATATATTTCAAATTCCTAAGGGAAATTGTGCTGTTAGGAGGCAGTTGTAATTGTAAATAAAAATGAATCAATGCAACTAAAAATCCGCCAGTAAGCCCTGGGTAACTCAACAGAATTTACTACTTCAATTGTGCCATCGTACAATTACTTTAAATTATCACTTTAATAAATAGTATTGTGTATTCTATTAGCTTATCTATAATTTCATTTTATATTATGTTTCATTACAAAATATGAAACAGTCCCTTACTCTTGTGAATGCTTTCATAATAAGTTTTAAATTCAGAACAATCCTGTACATTATATAAGATTGTAACTTCATTTTGCCAGTTTACATTTTTTTCAATGAAACAGGGTCAATATTGTAACATTTTCAAATTCTTCTTATGGTTTGGTTTTACACAGAATTAATAATATTTGTTTAGCAATTTTACAAATATCATCTTCACAATACAACTACTTCTTCTTTTTCTTCTTCTTCTTCTTCTTCTTCTTCTTCTTCTTCTTCTTCTTCTTCTTCTTCTTCTTCTTCTTCTTCTTCTCCTTCTCCTTCCCTTTTCCCTACCACTTCCTCTCCTCCTCCTCCTCCTCCTCCTCTTCCTCCTTCTTCTTTAGAATTTTTGCTAAAATAATAGGAAGGTGTAGATAGAACGTCTGTGTGTAGACATAATGATTTCAAGAAGTTGAGACACACCCTCCAAGAATAAAGGTATCTAGATGGAGAATGATGCACAGAGAGTGAAAAAGTAGCAAGTGAAATTAAAACATTTTTTTGAGCCAACACTTTAGATGTTAAATTGTATCTCAGAGTCTATCAGGAGGAAGGCACTGCCATCTAGTTGTAAATGTTCATGTCAGAAATAAAATCTGAATGACAGGCAATACTGAAAAAGATGCATTAGATTGAAGGCAGAAATATATAACAACTTCCAAAGGTATTTCAGTAATGCAAATGTGAATTAATAATATTTTACATACATTTATGTATATAATTATATTTAATCATATATTTTTATTGACTGATTGATTTAAGATATACTTGCAGTCTTTGATGGAACTTGGAGGCAACATCTGTAAATTGTTATTATTTTTAGTCCTCTGATTTATTAGATATTTATTTACATTTCAAAAGTCGTCCCCTTTCCTGGCTTCATCTCCAAAAATCACATCTCCCCTCTCACTTTTTTCTGCTCTCCAACCAAACTACAACCACTTTCAGGCCCTGGCATTCCCCTAAAACTGGGGCACAGAGCCTTCACAGGACCAAGGGCCTCTACTCCTATGGATGATCAAATAGGCCATCCTCTGCTACATATGCAGCTGGAGTCATGAGTCCCACCATGTGTACTTTTTGGTTGGTGACTTAGTCTGGGAAACTGGGGGAACTGGTTAATTCACATTGTTCCTCCTATGGGAATAGTAACCCCTTCAGTTCCTTGGTCCTTTCTCTAGCTCCTTCATTGTGGATCCTGAGCTTGGTCCAATGGTTGGCTGCAAGGAAACACTTCTGTATTTGTCAGGTACTGGTGTCTTTCTGGAGACAGCTATAACAGGCGTCTCTCAGTAAGCACTCGTTGGCGTCAAGAGAAGTGTCTGGGTTTGGTGATTGTATATGGGATGGATCCAAAGTTGGGGCCATTTCTGGATGGTTATTCCTTCATTCTCTGTTCCATACATTGTCTCTGTAACTCCTTCCATGGGTATTTTGTTCCTCCTTCTAGGAAGGATCAAAAAATTCACACTTTGGTCTTCCTTCTTCTTGAGTTTCATGTGGTTTATGAATTGTATCTTGGATATTCTGAACTTCTGGACTAATATGCACTTACCAGTGAGTACATTCCATGTGTGTTCTTTTGTGACTGGGTTACCTCATTCAGGAAAATATTTTCTAGTACCATCCATTTGCCTAAGAATTTCATAAATTCGTTGTTCTTTTTAGCTGAGTAGTACTCCATTGTGTAAATGTACCACATTTGCTGTATCCATTCCTTTGTTGAGGGACATCTGGGTTCTTCCAAGCTCCTGATTGTTATAAATAAGGTGGCAATGAACGAAGTAGAGCATATGTCCTAATTACATGTTGGAGCATCTTCTGGGTATATGCCCAGGAGTGGTATAGCTGGGTCCTCAGGTAGTATATGTCCAAGTTTATGAGTAACCACCAAACTCCTTTCCAGAGTGTTTGGACCAGCTTACAATCCTACCAGCAATGGAGGAGTGTTACTCTTTCTCCACATCCATCCTTGCCAGCATCTACTGTCACCTGAGTTATGGAACTTAGCCATTCTGACTGGTGTGAGGTAGAATCTCAGGGTTGTTTTGGTTTGCATTTTCCTGATTACTAAGGCTATTGAACATTTCTTTAGATGCTTCTCAGCCACTTGGTATTCCTCAATTAAGAAGTCTTTGTTGATCTTCCTTCTGAGCCAGCGGAGGCCACTAAGGGCTTCAGAGTGCTCTCCATGTCACAGGTCCTTGGGATCACCTCAGGATCACGGGTGAGTGGAACACAACATCAGCTCCAAAGAATTGCGGAGGGTCTTGTGCTAGCAGGAACAGGGACAAAGGAAGCCCACCAGACCAGAGGCTGGGATCCTTTCCAGTTGGGGCCA